>NC_044061.1:7101906-7159406 GCF_902167405.1 Gadus morhua | reverse complement strand
GTGTGTGGTAGGTGAGTGTTCAGAGGTGGGCGGGTGTGTGTGTGTGTGGTAGGTGAGTGTTCAGAGGTGGGCGGGTGTGTGTGTGTGTGGTAGGTGAGTGTTCAGAGGTGGGCGGGTGTGTGTGTGTGTGGTAGGTGAGTGTTCAGAGGTGGGCGGGTGTGTGTGTGTGGTAGGTGAGTGTTCAGAGGTGGGCGGGTGTGTGTGTGGTAGGTGAGTGTTCAGAGGTGGGCGGGTGTGTGTGTGGTAGGTGAGTGTTCAGAGGTGGGCGGGTGTGTGTGTGGTAGGTGAGTGTTCAGAGGTGGGCGGGTGTGTGTGTGTGGTAGGTGAGTGTTCAGAGGTGGGTGCGTGTGTTGGGTGTGTGTAGAGTTGGGTCGGGTGTATGTGTGTATGGGTGTGTGTGTGTGTGCGTGCATGCGTGCGTACGTGTGTGTGTGTGGGCCGTGGAGTTGGGTGGTGGTGGTGGTGGTGGTGGGGGGATGTCAAAAGAGTGAAAGTGAGAACCACCAGATGAGAGAGTAACAAATTGCCGTTTCACCTCATGCAGAACTGCTGACACTGCGGTTCCCGTTTAGCTCGCGAGCGGTACGGGTCAGAGAGAGTGCACGGCTCTTAGCGCGTCAAATAATGGCCGGCATTTCAAAATCATTTCACTGTCAAGATTGACAAATCCCCCCCCCCCCCCCCCCCCCCTTTTTGCAGTGCACCTCTTGTCATACTTTGCCCGGGTTAATAGTGAAGTTTCTATCAGCGATCAGCTGAGGGCTGTCGGAGACTCACCTCAGCCCTTAGATCAGCCAGCTTCTTGTCCATGCTGGTGCGCGCCCCCAGCTCATCCTCCAGGTCCTCTGAGATGCGGCCTAGTTCGTCCTGGTGGAGCTCCTTCAGCAGGTTCAGCTGCAGAGGGAGGCCGAGGAAGGGGCAGGGGGTGGTGGGTGGGTTTGGGTGGTGGTGGTGGAGGTGGGGTTGGGGGTGTTGGTTAGGTTTGGGTGGTCGAGGTGGTGGGTTTGGGTGGTCGTGTTGGTGGGGTGGGGGTGGAGGTTGGGTTTGGGTGGTCGTGGTGGTTGGGTAGGGGTTGTGGTTTGGGTGTGGTTGGGTTTGGGTAGGGATGGGGTGGTGGTTGGTTGGGTGTAGACGCGGTGGTGGTTGGGTGTGGTTGGGCCGGTGGATGGTTTGATGTAGTGGTGGTAGTTGGGTTGGGTTTGTGTGGGGTTGTTAGGGGAGGAAGGGGAGAGGGGGCAAAAACTCACAATAAGTACACCCAGAAATCATGTCTTATTTGGAGGAGGTGCTGCTTGTGTGTCCCAAATCCATTTAGTTCAAATAAATGCTTAGTATGTCTGCATCGCAGGGTAGGACGACTGAAAAGCAATCCAATTTTGCCGCATTGTAGAATTTGATTTAAAAGATCCAGAGTTCTATATTCTCATTTCTTAATGTGAACTATAAATACATTTGTTCTTGATATAAATGGCACCGGGAGCAGTTTTGGTGGCCCCTTTCACATCTAAAGATACCGCACACTATCCCATCTCCCTCTCCTTCCAACTCTTTCTTTCTGTCCATTCTCCTCCTCCCATCTGGCTGACCTTCATTAAACCTGCTCCATCTTCAAGACACGGACCTCTAAGATTCCCTCTGTTGATCCCATCTCCACCTCTCTCTCTCCATCTCCCTCTCACTCTCTCTTTCTGCGTCCAATCACTGCCCCAATGTGGTGGAGCAATGCCAACACGACATTTACAAGATCCATACTAATGACTAAAACATGCTTGTTTGTCCATTAGTGACTGTGGTGTGTGTGTGTGTTCTCATGTCCCTACAAGATCTTTACAAGAGACTAAAACGTTATTTGTCTCCACCAATGATATATGCGTGTGTGCGCGTGCATATTTGCACATGTGTGTGTGGGTGTGGGAGCATGTGTGTATTTGTGTGCGCATGTGTGTGTGCATGTGTGTGTCTACTACCCCAGGGCTTTCAAGTCCTGGGTATTTGGTATTACTGGCTCTTATCTCTGAAGGTACATCTGTGAAAAAAACAAAAGCAATGAGCAAGCAACAGGACCAGGGATAAAAGAAAAAAAAGAAAATAGCTCCGCTCTTCATGGTGTGAGTGTGTGAATCTGTGAAGTTCTGTGTGAAAGACGCAGAGGGCAAAATCTGAGGTAAGTGTGGTGATGTATTTCTGATCAGCTTTTTTTTAAAACCACCTGGTGTTCAGAGGCCTACTCCCCTTTGAAGCGCCATCCCTTCAAAAGATGACTTTCAAACCCCTTTTCTCATAAACCAGCCATGCAGTCAGCTGGAAAATATTTGACGAGGCCATTTTTATGTTTATTGCCATGCATAATGCCTTAATAACACCTCAATCTCAAATTATACTCCCTGAAACCCTTTTTGTGTTTGAGTACTATTCACTTTATGAAATCAGACCCTGGAACGCTCTGTACTGGCGCAAATGACATTGACCTTGAATCCCAGCGAGTTCTTCTCCAATGTGTACCAAAAACACACAGTTCTCAGGAAAGAAAGAGGAAAAAGCAGTTTTTGTGGGCCCCTAATATAAATATAGATTCACAAGGCTAGGCGCATGCATGGACTCGCTTGCATCCAATCGAAGTGGCCATGCTTGTTGCCACTCCTCTCATCCCGCACTTTGCAGAGAGAATAACAATGGGTCAGTCACAATGGGGTTGTTGCCCGTAGGGGATGCCTGACTTTTACAGACAAGGCGTCCGTCCGGAGACCTGAGCAGTCGGCCTGTTGGACCCATGGGGGCGGCAGCCTTTATTTAGCTAATCAATGGGGTGTCATTGAATTCTAAGTGGCAGTCAGGGAGAGAGATCAAAGTGAGGCAGAAGCTAATTTATACAAAGCCGGACGGTTGCCAGACAACCAAACAGCCGTTGGCGAGCGTGGAGGAAAAGCAAAGAAATACTTTTTGGATGGAAAAGTAATTAACGAGAAATTTTGAAAATAGAGGCATCGCGCAGAGGCAGTTCAGCTGATTAATGTGAGCGAGTAACCACTGTCTACAGGTCACATGAGAACAAATTAGACACACATATTCTCTCCACCGAGTGAATAACTTGCCTTGACAGTGTCCCTGTTTTTTTAATTTTACTTTACTTTTGTATTTCCTACTGTTGTATTCTCCTTGAATCACTGGTTTATCTTGGCAATAAAGAATTCCTGATTGCAAGGAACACCGATAAACGTGGAAAAATGTGTTTGCGCGCCGGAATTAATCGTGACTTGTTACGGTCCCACGGCTATGATGTGACTCTGCTGCTCTTGGAGGCACTGAACAGTAAGTGGCTGGGCTGTAAGTGACAGAGCGGCTGGCCAGATATACTCCCTTGTGGGAAAGGTAAACCGCAGAAACACTTACACAATGGCTTACATTAATTGCTTGAAGTGGAGCCGACAACGGTGTATTCGACTGAAAATACAGCCATTGCAAAACACTTCCAAGAGGAAAAGGCCCAGATTAATTCCGGGAATCGCTTAGAAGAATACAGAAAACATTTTGGGGTTAGCAGCAGATCAATGGAGATCAAGATTGGTTTCCAGCGATGCTCTTGGCTTACCGCCAGGATGAAACCCTGCTTCACAAACAGGTGGGTGGGCAAGGACAACACACATCTCAGAAATCGGGTCTGTTGACTCTTCGTACAATGGCATGTGTGGCAGGTTTAATCAAAAACAAGGAAAGATGTAATGAGATTATCTGTCACTAGTGCCAGAGCAAACGTAGGAGGTGGATAGAGAGGAGAGGAGGCGGGGACATCCATGACAGACAAGCAAGGAAAGCCAGTACACAAAGCACCCACCCAGAGTACGACAGGTGTCAGTCAAGCACAACCCATCAGCTCCGCACCATAACAACACGATCCATCCAATAATTAAAGTAGTAATATTTTAAACGTTGAGCCTCCTGTTAAGGCATCTGTTGATGGCAAACCATAATTCCCCTAAATGTGGACGGTGGAAAAACAACAACCGGGCTAAAAACACACAGCTCGTTATCAAAGTTTTTCCTTCAGTGCCTCTGTTTTCTCAAGCAATTACAACTTCATTTAGGTCCTTTAACTGGGGCGCGGGCTCTGCTAATGGGAACTTAGACATCTGTAAAACGTATTTGGACATGATTTGTTATGCAAATTCAAGATCGTCGTAGACGAGAGAATCTGCTCCAGATGGCCACTTCTTAAACGCTTGTCATGGTGGCTGCTGTTTTCTCTATCTAGGACTACTGCGGCGTGAGAGATCAGAGAAGGTTGTTTTTTTTGCGGCTCAGCCTTTCTACCCTTTTCCAGACGCTGCGTGCAACCTAGAAACACAGCGAACAAGCCCCCCGCCTCCCCCCCCCACACACACACACACACACACACACACACACACACACACACACACACACACACACACACACCGTCCCTCGCGGCTTGTTTAGCCACTGAGCCTGTGACGTTTGTATGGCAACCCTCCACATGAAGTTTAATGGCGGACCAAGCCCGAAAATGAATATGTATCTTCTATGACATCTTGATTTCTTTGCCGTACACTAAACTCTGTTTATCTTGGCCCTGCCTGGACACAAACTAATCTTCTGAACAGCACGACACAGATGGAGAAATGTGTGTCTGGCTGCCATTGCTCGGATACTGCAGGTTGATGCACAGCAAATGATATACAGCCAATGGTAAAGGCCCTTGGGAATGTTCAGACAAGAAATGATGGGGAATGTCAGCAGGCCCTCTCACACCTTTATAAATGATCTCTTGGCTTGTGTCTTGTTTCCAAAGATAACGATGACCCCATCTAGAGGTGGTGGCAGGAACTGCACTATTTTCAGTTCTAGTACCGTTGGAAACAACGTTCTTTCCTAGAGTAGTTTGTTATGTTTGAGGTCATAGTCCAAACACTCACAGACAAACAAGAACGATTACAATGCTGGAAATAGCAAATGGGTATTTGATAAATGAATCCCAGCAGAGTATTGGAATTAATGATCATGTAGGAAGGCTTGTTAAGGCAAATTTATTCGGCAGTGTTGTTGGTTTTCTATATTATCGGAACATGAATAACACAAACAGTTTCTATGAATAATGTTATACATGGCATTAATAATGAATGTTTTGTGATAAAGTATGAATCCCCACAAGCACAACACCATCCACAGTAGGAGCCGCGCTTGGTATGCATTAACTGCAGCGCATCCAATCTAATGAATCTGCTAAATTCCAATACATTATTTATTGAATGCATTCTTGGTGTTTGTTTGTTGTTGCTTGCAGAAAATAATGAATAAAATAAAGAAAAGCGTCTAGAAAAAGTCTAACTTTCTTTCTTACTTGACCTACAGAATGCACCATATTCATTGAAATCAATATTGTGGACTGTCATATCTACATTTCACTTATCGTCAGTATAGGTTCCATAATGAGGCACATGCTGTCAATAATTTCTACCTCAAGTGTCGACTTCGTCCACATTTATTTGAGTGTGACTGACTAATATATATTCTTTGTACAAAAGAAAGCATATATAAATAAGATAAATATGGATAAAATGGGTCTCTTTATTCACCTTGAGTTAAATAACGCTGTCCTGTACTTTTTGACTTTGACTTGGATTAATAAAAGACATGTAATATCAGGAATAGCCATTGAGAAAAAGTCCCACCTGTTTCTGGGCCTCCTGCTTGCTCTTGTTCAGCTCCTCGTACTTCAGCTTCCACTGGCTCAGCTCCCCCTCCAGACGCTGGATGCTCTTACTCACAGTCAGCTTATCCCTGGGAGAGCGGGCAGAATTAGCATTAGCGGTTGCGTTGTTAAAAACCTCTGGGTGTCTCAAAACGTTTGGCTCGACGACGGTGATGGAATAGATTTAATGCTGACAGTTTTCCGCGTGGGTGTCCACAGATGCTTGCCAAGGGTGCACTTTCTACAGGGAATATATGAATGACCTTTCACATCATCTTGCAGTAGCATTCTGTGACCAAAGAGGTCGCTATTGAGTCAGACGCGTGTCAGAGCAGATGCTGCTTGGATTGATTTATCGTGAACCTTAAAAACCTAAGTGTCAGTCATCATATTGCTTCCCCCGGCCTTCCACTTAAATCACGACCTTTCCGTCCGTCTCCCTCACAACAACACAACACACCGACACAGACACTCCGTCTCCTTACTCTCTCTCCTTCACCAGGACCTTCTGGGATTCGTCCAGGCGTAGCTGCAGAGCGGTCAGCTTTCCGGTGTCCTCCTCGGCGCAGGAGATCTCCTCCCACAGCTGCTGCCTGCTGCGGTCCTGGCGTACCGCCGGCCCCCCCGCCGCCGCCAACGCCACCGGCGTCGACGTGGAGGATGAGGAGGAGGAGCGTGGGTGGTCCCGGGACTCCGACGACTCTAATAGTTCAAGGTCCTATAAGAGGAGGAGGAGGGGTATGAAGTAAAGAGGAGGGGTTGTTATGTTTTTGTATCCAATGTTAAAACTCATGCCAAAATGTAAGTCATGATCTCTATCTCTCAAAAACAGCAGAATCCATGACTGTGGCTCAACTGTGACCATGCTTCCTACATCCGGGTCAAATATAGTAAATACAGTGGCGTACGAAAGTCCCAATTCATGAGGCAGACCCTATTCATTAACTAGTTACCTCGATTTTGCAACATTTCAAGCATGCATGGGATAGTTTCTTGGTCAGTATAGGATATCCCATAAGGTCATATGCATAGTTGACAACCATATCAAAACAGGCATAATTCACGTTCAATCAAAACAGTCAAAATAAGCCCTGTACAATATTTAGCAGTCACCACTAACGGCCAGCAGGGGGAGTGTGTGTCCAACGCATGGCTCAGCTGGCCACATGTGTCTCTACTTGTGTGAGCATGACAGAAAAATGGAGGGAGACAGGAAACGGCCGTAATTTGGCATTCCTTCAGAGACCTCCCCGGCTATTACAAAGGAAAAATCAGGGGGAACTTCAAACAGTCCATTCTGTCTGGGTGATTGTGTGTGTGTGTGTGTGTGTGTGTGTGTGTGTGTGTGTGTGTGTGTGTGTGTGTGTGTGTGTGTGTGTGTGTGTGTGTGTGTGTGTGTGTGTGAGTGTGTGTGTGTGTACGCAAGTGTGTGTGTGTGTGTGTGTGTGTGTGTGTGTGTGTGTGTGTGTATGCAAGTGTGTGTGTGTGTGTGTGTGTGTGTGTGTGTGTGTGTGTATGCATTGTGTGTGTGTGTGTGTGTGTGTGTGTGTGTGTGTGTGTGTGTGTGTGTGTGTGTGTGTGTGTGTGTGTGTGTGTGTGTGTGTGTGTGTGTTTGTGCTTGCGGGTGCGTTACCAAGGAAACCAGGCCGGGGCTGCATGAAGGTCAAGAGTGATGGGCAGTGAAGCTGCTCTGTATTTCAAGGCATTTTGCAGCAACATACTCATTATGAGGTTAACATATTATTTTAAGGACTGTTTATTTGTGTGTTTGTGTGTTTGTGTGTGAGCATCCACTTTGCACACTCTTGCATTCATGCGTCTGCTTTGTGTGTTTACGAGAGCTGCTTGGGTTATTGTGCTCGGGTTTTAAAGCACACACTACAGACTACATCCGACTAGCCTTATCGTAGCTCACACTCAAAGGGTTGAGAGAACAGTCTGGCTGGGTTGTCTGTCTTTTGTCTTAAGGAAGTAAGTGGCTTTATTCCCAAAATCAATAGCAAATGTTTGCCCAGCCCAATGAAAATCTGGGCTCAGTTAGAAGCAAATACGATATGCATCTTTTTTTTGTACCGTTCCAGGGACAATAGGAAATGCTGATGGAGCAGATGTTGGGCATTACCGCGATATATACGCCCCAAACAAAAGCAAACGGTGTTCTGGCCCGCTTGCACGGCCCTGGTTGACTTTTGTGGTCTGCTACATGGTAATGCCTGTGTATTCAGACGCTTTTCTCAAAGCTTTGTTCATGTGTGTGTTGCGTCACGTGTGTTGGCCAGGAAGCGAACCTCTCCGAGCACCAGCTAGGCGTTGCAGAACACACACCATCCTGTATCCCAAAAGTCCAGCAGTACACCAGCTCTCAGACACGTGTTTCTGTCCTCCCTCCCTACTGTCTCAAGCTTGTGGTCTCAATCCCCCTTCAAGGGATTAATGAAGTGTATCGAATCCTATTCACCATGGTGCATGTCTACTTGTCTGTATGTCTAGGAGCTTATTGTATCCAGAACAACGTGTAGCATTGCTGTTGTTGCTGTGCCAACAGGACGACGGGATGCAATAGAAATAGAGTGGGCATGCAGAACGGTGTCTGAGCCATGTCTTTCCTCCGAAAACGTTGCATGCTAACAAACACATCTCAGACATATTCTCCTGAGCTAGTGTTCGGGGCGTTCAGTCAACAGATTTACGACTACGGCACCGTGTTAGGCCCAGTTATGAATCCTGTTTTGACAAAAAATTGGATTTCAACGAGATTTATGCCAGTTTGACCGAACTTTAATCCTATTGGTTAAGGTGCTGCCAGACAGTCACCATGATGAACCGCAAATGGGGGATGTTTTACGAGAAGAGACGAGATCAGCGATTTATTAAACAATCTGTTTATTAGTTCTGCGTGCAATAATACTTCTCCCACAGTCCTGAGGAAGGCTTCATCTGCCGTCGGAGAACTGGGTTCATGAAACAGACACTGGCAGTTGGCCATCGATTAACTATTCGTTTAGCAGAGGCTGTTGTCCGACTTACAATGAAGCCACTCCGTTTTAAAACGTGACATTCATGCCATGAACAAGCAGGTAGGGGTGCCCTAGAGGTAGACTGCAGACTTTTGGGGATCGAACCCGGAACATTAGTTTTGGATAACGACCACTCGACTACCCTGTCTTCTATACATTCTTCACCTAATGAATCCGTCCTCCCCAACTGCACATGGGGGAAAGCCACCGAAGCACAAAAGGTAGTTTTTCCGACTGCTGGAGAACAGGGGTGTAGTATCCTTGTTTCTCTGTTAGTAGGTCTGGCAAAAACAGCTTGATAGAGACTAAGTACCACTGCATCTCAGCTCCCCTAGGGGTACAGTGTGTGTTTGTGTGTGTGTGTGTGTGTGTGTGTGTGTGTGTGTGTGTGTGTGTGTGTGTGTGTGTGTGTGTGTGTGTGTGTGTGTGTGTGTGTGTGTGTGTGTGTGTGTGTGTGTGTGTATCTGTGTGTGTGTGTGTGTGTGTTTGTGTGTGAGAGGGGGACATGTGGAAATTCTATTTTTGGCACGTGCCAGGTGCCAACTGAACCAGGGGCTATGTGAGTGTGTAGATAGATAGAAAGGTGTGAAAATACACAAAGCATGCATTGCCCCTCACTACACAAACACACACACACAATGAATTCAGTCCTATGGGTTGTCCCTTGGCCTGCTTTCAACAGTGCCTGGGGATACCATCCAAAATGCATGCGAGCATGTAGTATCTTACGTTCACAGTGAATATGAACTAACATTGCGTGTTACTTCATAATCACAGTGAACATATGTTTTATTCTTTCAGAAAAATGGGTTCTGTGTAGATAATGGTACATGTTTATATACTTTGACATTTACTATACTATACATTTATTCCATTTATCTATATATTTTTAGCCAGGTTCCTGCGAAGAGAGCTCTTTTAAAATACCAAAACTAATTATTTCTTTATAACAAGATACGCCTTCGCTCGTCAGCCAATCAGTGCTTCGGAACATTCTCCCACCTCGTTGTGAACCGCTAACCCCCATTAACCAAACACTTTAGCCCGGAAGCTACTTAACAAGAAGCCCTTTCCTTGAGCTACAGAGGCTGCAGCGTCCCGGCGGCTCCGGGATCCCAGACCCCACCCTGCGCCGCTCCTCACCGCGGGACCCACCTTGGCCGTGCACAGGTTCTCCGCGTCCACGTCCCTCACGGGCTCCGGCTCCGGGGACCTCGGCGGGCCCTCCCTCCCGTCGGCGAGGCTCTGAGCGGAGACGGACGAGGAGCAGGAGCGGGCGGCCGGGGAGGAGGGCTGCGACGACGAGGCGGCGTGGGCCGGGGCGCGGGACGGCGAGGAGGAGGAGGAGGCGGCGGGCGAGGAGGAGGAGGCGGCGGGCGCTTGCGAAGGAGAAGGAGGAGTCGGGAGAGGGGAGGGGGAGGAGACGGGGTCTTCGCGCAGGCGGAGGGCCTCTTGGCGCAGGACCTCGTTGTCGGCGGCCAGCTCCTGGCGCTCGCGCCGCGCGCCGCTCAGCTCCTTGGTCAGGGCGTCCAGCCGCTGGCGCAGCTGCCGCACCTCGTCACGTGCCCGGTTGCGCTCGGCTCGCACCTGCCCACAACACAGCATGCTGGGGGTTAGCTATTGCTAAGCTAACATTGATTGGTTAGCAACCCTGTTGATAAATCACTTGCATTCCGTCCCAGAGAGCAAAATCTGCAACCCAGTTGCTCACCAATCCAGATTTTGGCCCTCTGGGATGGAATGTAGGTGATTTATAAAAGCAATATGTTTGAGGTGGTGGTTATTTTTTATACAAGGTCAGGATACTATGAAAGGTCTGAATCTACACCAGTTTTGTGTATCACTACCATGTGTGTAATAAAATAAACTGAAATACCACTTCAACTAAAATGTACCCCAGTGTTCAAAACTGTAAAAAACATAATTTAATAGAAGGCTATAAAAATGCGAGAAAAACTGCTTACGAGTCATTTCGATACACACCCGAAAGTGCAAAAGGTACGCATCACCGAAAAGTACACTTACAACCACAGGGCTGAACTGGCAACCATTTAAACCCAAACACAGGATCAGGCTACAGAGTGTTTCTAAGGTAATGGAGAGCGCCGCTATTGAAGCCTTGGTTGGAAAAATGTAGATTTGGGTGTATGTGCGTGGGTGTGTGTTAGTTTAAGTCATTACGGTTCGGCCGCCCCATCCCTTAACGACTGCCAAGAAATCCCCCCGTGTGCGGACTGGTCCGGCTCTCTATTCACTCGAGCTCTGTCAGTGCCCCGCTGCATCCACCAGAACACCACATGCTATGCTCCATCCACACCCCACCTTGCTCCACTTCTCCCTCCAGTTGGCCGTGCAGTCCGACCACCAGCGCATGGTCTTCTCCATCTGGGCGGCGCGGGCGCGCGCCTCCTCCAGCTCCCGCAGCCTCAGCTCCTCGCGGCTCTCCCAGTCGGCCCCCGCCAGGTCCCCCATGGGCCCCAGGGAGCCCAGGCTGAGCCCCCCGAAGCCCGGGGACAGCAGCAGCGGCGGGCTGGAGCTGGGCGTGCCCCCGGTGGGGCTGGGTGTGTGCGCCAGGCTGTCGGGCGAGCGGACCCCTCGGTCGGGCCCCAGGCCCAGGCCGCACAGGAGCCCCGCGCTGACCGACTTACCGCTCTCTGACAGGTGGTGGGGGCTGGGCGTGTGGTTCATGATGGGGGGGAAGGGCACACTGACCAGGGGGGGGGGGGGGGGGGGGTGGGGGTGGGGGGTGAGGGGCGGCGTTCAGCAGGAAGGAGGGGGGAGGTGGAGGGGAGGAGAGGGGGCTGTCCTTAATTCAGGGGAGCATCTTCAGTCTTGCTCACAAACACCTGAAGAAAAACAGAACATGTGAGTTAACTCAAGTCATCCGAGTGAGAGCGTGGCGAGTGATCTCCGAGGGTAGACGTGACATAACGCATGAAAGGCTGCGTTGTCTGCTCTTGGTTAAGTGGAGGAAATGCAATAGAACACAGAGACATGTAGCCACCAGAATACATTACAACACACAAACAGGTAACTGGGCCCAGACATTTGAGGAATTTCAGTTCAAGCTGCTCACACAATGCAAACTGGGTCTCTATCTCTCGAAGACATGCAACATCTAGGAGCACTGATAGACCAGGAAGGTCAGTACCAGATAGCATGTTCCCTAGATGAGCTCAACAACCGATAGCAACAGCAACAGTATTGGCGGGAGCCTGGAGCAGCAGCTAGAATGTGGTACAGGATTGTGGGAAGCTTGAAGCATTGTTCAGACAAGTCCGTACTAAAAACACCGTCCAAATCGATATTTATTCTCCTCAGTTCCCCTGATTGTTCGCTTTCATTGGCAGGGCTCTCTTTTTTTAATTCCAAGTTAAACTAGAAACGGCTTCATTTGTCGACCAATCAGTGTTTCCGACCGCAATAAAAGCAAATCATTAAGCCTCAGGGCGATCTGCTTACCCCCAAAAAGCCAAAGCTCTCTGTTCGGTAGGGCCCCATAAATAAACAGACAAAACACATGTAAGCCAAACTTCCCAGAACAATGTCAGACTGCAGACAGTGGGTTTGCAGCAGACAGACAGCTCTGGTGGGCGGGACTGCAGATGGGGAAATGCGATTACCACCCCTGTGTTCCCTGAATCGGAGAGATGTCCTCCGGGTAAGGAAACGTGTCTCCTTTCCTGTGTTCTCCTGATAGTCTTTTTTTCAACGTGGCCTAGATCTTCTGGACCGTCTTCCTGTTATCTCATTAGTCACGAGCCCCGTTTCCTCCCCTGTCCCTCTCAACACGCGCCTTCTTCTCTCTAGCCATTCTCCCCATCTGGTATTCCTCATGATATCCCGACTCTCTCGCATATTAAAACATTTCTCTCGTCCTGTAAGAGTTGCACTGTTGGTGTAACCCCTACACAACAAATAATATCCTATGGGGGATTAATAAAGCATCCATCTATCAAACAATTAAATTACAAGTTAACTTAACTTAAATGAACTAGCTTAACAGGTTAATTAAGTTCAATTTAAATTCTAGGCTATAACATGTGTCTCTCTCTCCTCCTCTTTCTCCTCTCAGACCTCATCTGATGCCCAGTAACCTAAACAGCACTTGAATGACTCTGGTTCTGTAACATTCGTTCTAAAAGACTGTGAATATGTACAATTTAAATCAACAATTTCCCGCAAAATATGCACCTCCCAAATACATTTTTGGGGGGGAATATGTTGATTTATTTTGTCGGTTTAATTCAAATCGGTTCATTTTCACCTCCCTTAGTAGTCCTCCATTCTGTCCCCAGCTTCTCCTTCCTCTCGAGCCATGCAAAGGATGTAGAGGAAGTTCAGGAATGTAACTTCATCCTCCCATTTAGGAAGAAAACGGTGAGCAGAACTGTACCGTGAGGAAGGGAAAAGCTCACAAAGAGGTTGAGTGTTGAGACGGAGCGAAGGAACACAAATTCAGGTCGCAGTTCAACTGCATGGACGCCAGCCTAGAACTACACGCTAAAATGCAAAACTTCGGTAACCCGTGTTAATCATTGTATCAATTCCTCCTAATACAACACAAGGTATGCTGGTTCACCCCGCCCTGTCTGAGTCTCTTGACTTTGGTCGTTATTTAAGGCCCCGGCTACGAGGCTAAACCTTGAAATACCCTATAAAATCGTCCAGAAATCCAGCTCTAATATGCTGTAGGCTTAGTTCTCATATGTCACGGCACAGACGTGGAAAGTAAGGTTAAAGACAACAAAGAATCCTGTATTCACTTAAGATCTGAAGTGGATACTAATACAAAAAAAATAAACTCTAGGTAACTACTAAGGAATATTTTAATATTGCATAGATTTCAACAAAACCGTAGCGATTTGGTGGGAACAAGTCATCTGTGTCTTCGGTTCAAAGCACATACTGTGATATACAGCCCTGCAGTATCCTGGGGGGGTCGTTATTTCATAGTGCTACCATATTTTAGTCACCGATAAGCAACATAAATATGGAGATGGGGTGAATATGGGGTGAAAGGGAGATGGAGGAAATATAAGAGGAGGCACATATTGAAATAAAGAGCAAAAAAGGGAAAAGAAAGTGGGGAGGGTGCTGTGAAGAGAAACAGAAGCAGGGCTTGCTATGGTTCCACTTAGCAGCATAACTGGAGCCTTTACCGGACTCAGACCAAAAGGTTAGGGTGAAATGGAGCTTTGAGGTGGGGTAAGTCGACATGGGTAGGTGGTGGTTTATGTATGGCTGGCTTCATCCCAACAAACCTCTTTTTGTTCAGTTTGCTGTGATCCAAGAGCATAAAATGAGTCACAAACGGACTACAAAAAGAGTCTGGGTTCATCCCATATCCAGCCAAATGCATTTACATTTACACGGTACTCAGAAAATTGAATATCCAAACTTAAAATGGAAAGTCCCAAAACCTGTGATGGTGTGTGGACTATTCCAAATGGATCTGTCACGGGTCTGATGCCTGACTTGTAGCTCATGACACACTCATGCACATGCAGACACACACAACAATCATGGTGGGTCATAGAGGAAAGAAACCTAGACTAAAGAGAGAACAGACCATGATTATAGCTCTTTAGGACTGGTGGTGGGTATGGGGAAACGATGGGGACTCGGGGAATCTGTGACACTCCGAGAAATATGTTTTTGTCTGTTGGCCGAGTGAGTGGGTGGGACGGCAGAAAGGAAAATAAGATCAATCACCGCGCGGAACACAATTACAGCGAAGATGACGGAGTCATGAATGGCCGAGCCCAAAAATAATTCTGGAAATGAAAGGGGAAAAACAGGATATTGTTACATTTTGATCAATCTCCTTCTCAAACGAGTTCCATCTGTAAGTATGCTTCTGTGTGTGTGTGTGTGTGTGTGTGTGTGTGTGTGTGTGTGTGTGTGTGTGTGTGTGTGGTGAGGAAAGAGTCACACACCAACACATACACGTCCTGTCAACAACACACCACCTCTAACAGGATTGTGCTTCAATTCAAGATTCTTCAAATCAGGACAACTTTCTTCAGTTTCATCTTCAGTCTCTATGGAAACTGGCAAGTTAACATATTTGACTAGAACTGTGAGATTAACATCTAGCACTAGAAAATAACTGTTTGATCCTTGGAAACAGGCTCTGACGTTGTCTTGCTGTGTTATTCCCATGTGCATGCCCAGATAGCCTTTATGTCAACTGCTTTACAGAGCACATGAAGTTTAAGAGAAACAGAAGGGTGTGTGTGGTCCAACTGTAGAGTGAACCGTTTAGCTCGATCCTAGCCTTGAGAGTTAACTGAACGCAGAGAGTTATCTGCGTTCTCTCCTTGTCAATTTGGTAAGACTTTGTCACTTTGTTCCTATTGAAGTTAATACACCCTAAATGATCCAACTTAAGAGAGAATAAATGAGAATTCTAATTAAGGGTCATTAAATGTCAAAAGAGAACCAGGAATTGCATACAACGATTATGGTGTAAGAAATGGAAGACATGCATTACATACTAAGTTGTTACAAACATGTTTTACATTTGAAATATGTACAATACTGCAGATACAACGCAACAAATACCTGGCTTTCATGTTGGCCCGTGTGTTGGAAAAATCTAAAGGAATAAATATCAACCAATCAATGATGCCATTTACTCACAGACTTTGCTTTAGGCACACAAAAAAGATCGGCAATCCATGGCTTGAGACTCAAAACAAATCCCAATAGACCAAACATATTCTAAGTATGGTCACTAAAATGATTGTTACAGCCTTTGTTGACTTTGAGGAGATTGAAAAAGTAACATGCCAAGAATTCATCTCCTGCGGTTGGAAACCATTCAGCCAATTCATCATTTGCACGCATCTTCCCAGAGTTAGAGATTAAACATCAATCTAGAGGACAATTTGTACAACAGCACTGGGTGGTGGAGGGATGGATGCAGCCAGCCAGTGATGTAATGTAATAGGCAGCTGATGTCTTAATGTATCAGGCAGTTGGCTAATCAAAGACATGGCATTTAAATGAGTGGTGAATAAAAGCCAATATGAAATCTGGAGGACTTGCTTGCAATAACTGCAAACTTAGGGAGGGAAGTTGGAAAATGTAAGCTTCTACATAAAACCACTGTTTATTCTTGAATTAACAGGCAATGGCATGGACTGTAGAATGTGTTAACTATCTGCCACATATAATAGCATTTTTATAGCCAACAAAATAATCCAAGTTTTTGTTGGCTATGCTCTACCATTTTCAGACTAGAGTTGTGGTGCTTTAAAAGTCAACGTGAAAACTTTACTTTGCCAAATCTCGCATAAGAAACACTCAAACGAGTCAGTTTCAAACATAGCGATGTCTCCCCATTATGGAAAATAATTTCACAATTAAATACAAAACAACAAGCAGAAAAACATTAATATTATCATGATAACTAAAATCGCCATGCTCCTATGCTTCCAAAATGGCGGTGGTAGTTGCGGAGAGGTGTCACGATGTACAGGTCCTACAGGGCTTTAAGGAAACATAAGTTAAAGCTAAGATGTACAGCTGTGAAAAGGTGTGTTTACTCCCAGTGTTGCATGGGATTATTGTTCCAACACTAAAGAGTGTAAAGTTTTAATGCATAAAAAGTCTTTCTGGCATCTGCCTTTTCACATTTGTGAGAGTTCGCCCTAGGGCAGAAAGTTGTTGAGAATGACTATTCAGTCACACTACGCACACACATGCACAAATAAATGAAGCACAGCATGCAACGGACCAAAAAACAAACAGGCAAGTGCACAGAAACATGTGGGCTCACAGGGGAAACCACACAGAAAGTCCCAGACAGGAACGCTGAGCGAACAGGACGGGCCGGCAGACCGAAAGACAAATGACTTAACGCATAACATGCAGACCTGAATGAATCACAACTGATCAAACCAGAACCCGCCGCTCAGACAGGCCTGGGGGGAAATACCAAGGCCAAGACGTGACTTCATGAATGTTTGAAGAGCGCCTATTCAGCGGCGATAATGAAGAGCAGCAGCGATCCATAACCACGTAGTGATGCATAGCACTGGTCATCAGGGACGCTGCGACGCCCAAAGACGTCCTTCAAGATCAGAAACATGGTCTGAGCGCATCATGTTGCTATGCTTGTTAGGTCCCCTATCAAACCTTAGGGTCAAGCCACTTCAAACTGCAGAGATCATACACAAGTGTGTGCACGTATGTTCGAACGCATGTAAAAATGTCCTGACAAGGTAGAACTGCAATATTGATCAGAAACTACATGGGACACCGAGGCCTTGAACGTGGAGGACTTGAGAGATGGCCTGAAGCGCCAGTTATTTTCACACAGACCGCAAATGTTTGCTGATCCTGCCAGACGTGAGAGGGTGTGTGTTACACACACACGTACACATGTCACACACTTTGTAGCTCCTCCAGCCCATCTGGCACAATCACAAAGAAATAGCTAATTAGGGCGCGCTGCTGACAGAGCGAGAGGGAGGGAGAGGGAGAGGGTGTGACACAAATATAAAGAAAAATTGAAAGAATTTGATGATATTACAATGTCATTTGCATTGTTAATCCCAGCTAAACAATCACCAGCAGTCTGTGTTATTTTCTCAAAATGTGCCTTTAGGATTCCCTTACTTTGATCACATCCTCATCATTTTTCAATTTTTTCAGATCAACCTTCATCTTGCTAGATGCACATCTATGAACCAAGATCAAAGTCTGATTTCATCAACTTGGTATCAGCTCAGAATTGGTCTCAGCAGTAAAAACTGATTCAGTTCTGAGAGACACCAATAAGGATACCTGGCTGTACTTTGCTGATGGTTGACTCCTGAATGACATTTGTGTGTGTGTGTGTGTGTGTGTGTGTGTGTGTGTGTGTGTGTGTGTGTGTGTGTGTGTGTGTGTGTGTGTGTGTGTGTGTGTGTGTGTGTGTGTGTGTGTGTGTGTGTGTGTGTGAGCGTGCGTGCGTGAGTGTGTGTGAGTGTGTCTGACAGCAGATGGTAAAGGGGGAGAGGTTCCAATGACAGCTTCTGCCCCACTGGTTGTAAACTCATGCAGACATAAGACACATAGGATTTACAGCCAAGAGACCACCTGCGCCATGCCAACCACAACAATCACACACTGAACTTCTCAGCCAGCGAGCACCCCATGTATGAAAGAAGAGAGAGAGAGAGAGAGAACTTTGATGAACATAGACTCCAAACTCTCTTATGATGAGAGAGAAAGAGCATGATAGTGACCAACAGTTACAAAAACCGACAGAGAGAGCGAGAGCGAGAGAGAGAGAGCGAGAGCGAGAGAAAGAGACAGAGTCATGGGATGGAGAGCCTGTGTACATGGGGTTGGGGCCTGGAGAATTAAGCCCATCGGATCTGTCCATTTAGCTTATGCAGGGGTGTAATGGATTGCTCCTTCTTCCCCGAACAATTTTCCAACGCTTGCTCTGCAGATAAGAAAATAGATCTTTAGCCTATTAATTATGAGTCATGTAATTGGATGATTTGATATGTATTATGCGCGTGTGCACGTGTGTGTGTGCGTGCGTGCATGCGTGCGTGCGTGTGTGTGTGTGATCTGAAATGTGAAATGCTGTTTTTAACATTATTAACGTTGCATTGGTTGGGAAAAACACATTATTTTTTATTTCTGTTGCTTTCAGGGGATTGTGAAACGGTGAAAAGCTAAACAGCACTTCAAGCGCAATGTTGTGTATCCGTTTCGATGTTCAGCCTGTGATAGACGATGTCTGGGTCTACTCTGTAGTACCAAATTATTTAGCATTTGTGAGATCTCGTGATGCCGAAGCCTCCTCAGCGGATTACAGCTGTTTTATCTCAAATCACTGGGTCTGTTCATTAAGCCAGTTCCAAATGCAGATCCATGTCAAAATGTTTGGACACACACCAACCAAACAAAACTTGTGTGAAGACATTAATCACAAATTTATTCTCAAGATTTTGAGAATAAATAATTTTGAAGAACAAATTGTTTGTGAGGGCAAATCCCACCACCAACAACTATTTTCCTGTCTCGCTGCAGTCTTCCTTCCCCTCAACCAGCCTAGTTAAAGATGCCTCCGGGTGGGTAATGAAGACACCGATGGTCCATCGATTGGCTGATCTCCTGGCTGATGGATGGCATTCCCGTCTGGCCGAGCAAGGTCGGGGAGCGTGCATGGCACGAGTCGGGACGGGAGTGAAAGAAGCAGCTTTATGTGCTTCCGTAGACGCTGTGGTTCTCCTATCACCTTTGGGAGGAGAACCAAAATAGAAACAAAAGAATAAAAGAAGTTCCTGAGGGTCTTGAATAAGTAGGACTTGCAGAATTCAATTTGGAGCCACATGACTTTGATGTGGATTACGATATTGTCGTGACTGTTAGAGTAAGAGTCCCTGATGCAACGTGAAAGCTAGTCAGAGAAAGAGGGCAGAGCTGGAAAGAGCTGAAGTGCATTCAAGCTTTCGGAGGAAGGAAGCCATGTGTTTACGGACAGCTTATGGGCATCCACAGCCCCAATATTTGCCATGCAGTATTTGTTCACACTCCAGCATGCAATGACTTGTCCACTGTAAGAATGAAGGTATTTTTGATGGACATTGGCCTTCACCAATTCCCCCAGAGCGTCACATGCTCTAAATAGCATGTCGACATAGAGCTGACAGCAGCCTGGGGGCGGAATAGCCCACAGGCCTATATACACACACACACCCAGTCAATCCAAGGCATTAGGAATGCTATACATCACATGAAGACACTTCACTGTACTAACACACCTACGAAAGGAACATGCCACTGCAGAGTCGACATGGTTATCTGATTGTGTTTCAGCTTGAAAGAGAGAAGTTTGCAACTATATTCCAGTTCCCAAGGTTTACTTTAGGGTGAAGCAACAGTGCATAGTTTACGTGTCCAGAATACCACCATCCATGGTCTTGTTTATTTTAACCATCAACAGCAAGTTACTGCTTGCTGTTGATGGTTTTGGGAGATTACAAATTGTGTTATTTCGCATTTCTTAGTACAGCTTGAAATCCCAATCCGATTCACACCATGTATCACACGTATTGGGTGTGGGGGGTGTTTGGGGGGGGGGGGGGTTACTATGAGCGCTGCAGGTTGGAAGGACTGTCTGGCAAACCCTCTCCCTATAGCGACACGTGACACTTTGTCTCGAAGTCGGGCTGGTGCTTATGTCTTCCAGCTTTTGTTTGTTTTCATTTTGAAGCCCACCCTTCTGTTGATTTCACGCGTCTCGGTCTCTCCCATTCATCCTCGCAACCCATTCTCCATCCTTGTGTCATCAGAGGACGCAATCAAGAGCAGCAGGCCCCACCACAGTCGTGCAGGCCCACGGGGCAATAAACCCCTTAAAACAGAACATCTGTCCCCGCCGACCCACTAGTATGTAGGTCACCCTCATGACTTGTGTTACACTTCGAAACTCCCGTTTATACACCACCACAAACCCATTAGCACAGACCCAACGACGTACGCCGACCGTCCGATAGCTGCGCTTGGCACCCTGGTCTACGCCCAAGTCAGGGGTTGGTCCTCATAAGTGTAGCAACCAACACACACACACATGTTTTTCCTTTTGCTTGTTGTTGCAACGGTCTGCTCGTCTGACTCATGACCCAATGTGAAGGAGCGAGAAAAGGGAGGATTCAAGGGGTCAATAATTGGCACTTGTACACTCAAATATACACAACCACACACACATGCACACAGTCTGCGAGTGAAAGCCGGCAGATGCGCCCGCCCGCCTTATATGAAGTCTGAAAAGGCGACAGAATGTTTTGTTTGCGGCGTAGATTTATGGGGATGCGAACATGGGGAGGAGACAGGACTGACGAGCTGCTCCAAGGATTTCCCCCAACAACTGCCAGAGTAGGAATCATGTGTGTCTGTGTGTGTGAGTGATGGTGTGTGGTTTTTGACTGTCTGTGTATTCAAGTTTGTGTGTGTGTGTGTGTGTGTGTGTGTGTGTGTGTGTGTGTGTGTGTGTGTGTGTGTGTGTGTGTGTGTGTGTGTGTGTGTGTGTGTGTGTGTGTGTGTGTGTGTGTGTCTAATCCACTGTCTAAATGAGAACCAGGTCCATGGAACTCTCCAACGCTATGGGGCTGGCTGAGGCTTAAAGAGGTTCAACCACACAGTAAAAAATAAGGCAATTATACTGCTCTCTCTCTGTGTGTGTGTGTGTGTGTGTGTGTGTGTGTGTGTGTGTGTGTGTGTGTGTGTGTGTGTGTGTGTGTGTGTGTGTGTGTGTGTGTGTGTGTGTGTGTGTGTGTGTGTGTGTGTGTGTGTCCTCTCAGAGGTTTCACTTACACATAATTCAAACACTGTAGACCTCAGTAGTGGGAATACATCTTTCTTGCCATGATGCCATCTCCCTGCGTGGTGAGGGGCAGGCTTTACAGAATGCATCTCTGCTTCTACTCTTGCAGTTCAAACATAACTTGGTCAACTGATGTTAAACAACCTAATCCTTTCCGCTGTGAAGAACGTAACAAATCATCTGTTTACAATCTTACACAGACATGGTAGCCATTTTGTTTTGGTCTGTAGTCGATGTGATGTTGGCTGAAATCGAATTGATGTTGGCTGAACATAAATCCCCCCAACCACACCCAACACAGGCACACTCACACACCACAGCCTACCCTTGCAGTCATACTACTTTTAGTTAAACTTCTATTCAACGTATTAAAACGTATAGTTCCGATCCTTGATTCTGATTGGTTCGAAGCCATACTCTATAAACATACCTGCTGTGACCACATAACAACTCATTTTTAGGGTGAATGAATGTGCTGCAAATCGCCAAGTTTGCTAGCCTGTGTTGCTCGGCAACAATTTTGCTGTCTTGAGCAACTATATTTATTGGCTGAAAAATGATTATTTGTTTTCAATAAATGATTGCATTTTATGTTGCTGTACTTTGGGAAATCATGCTAGGTAGCCTCTGTTTTTTGTGTCATGGTCTATTCCTCCATAATTAATATAGTCACCTAGAGCTATAGGGACAATCAATGGGCAAGCACTGTAACTAATCAGTCACAAGAACTAAGATCTTTTTCACCTTCAGTAGCTACTCATAAAGGGTTGAGTTCCCTCAATTGATTGCATTAAAATAAAGTCAAAGCACTGCAAGTCAACTGATTTCTGTTGGAATGTTGTGGACTTGTCCCAACGGTTACCTTGCTCTGAGCAATGAGAAATTATTTCCCCTGTTTACACTGTTATCTTCCTGGCATTTGTGTTTCTAGCAAGCTGTAACTTCTTGTGTTCAATTGTGACTATAGAGGTATGATAATCTTGGATATGGAGAAAAATGCTGATGTTTCACTTTGAAAAAACAGACTTCATCACTTTAATTCATGCTCCAACTTTCCCGTTAAACAAATAATATATAAATAAAAGACATCATCTTCAGGGTGAAGAGTTCTCAGGGACAGAATCACAGGGAAGATTTCTCAGACATCAAAAGAAATCCAAAAGAAAAAATCCAATTCATTAGATTAGTCGATTTAAAAAACGGAAAAGAAGGAGAAGATTAGAATTCCTAAAATTAGACTGACCCAATTTAATCTCTGATGAAAGAAAAAAGGTGGTTCCCTTCACAACTACTTTGTTCTACACATTTCCCACACAAGTGCACACCGCCATCATCGAGAATGTCTAGCTCTGGGAAAAAACGAATTAGACTACTGAATACAGGATTCACACAGACACTATTGCAATCCATTTCATTTACTGGCCAACTGCTAAAACATATGTTGTATCCCCTCCATGAATATTGCTATTTATATAAAACTACTTAAAATTAAGCAGAGACTCAGAATGAAATAATCGTACAGAGACTACGGTATTCGTTTCTGCTATTCTCTTGGTGAGACTCGTGGGAAAGTAAGTATCGGTGGACAAAGACACAGATCAACAGACCTCTCACAGACAGCAATCCATCACTCCCTCCAAAGCTTATTTTGCTACACTTGCTGCTCTGTTACATTATGTGACTCACAAATTAATCCTGCTTGTAAAACCTATAAAATGTCCCATCATTGTTACTTTTCTTTAACAATCAGGCATCGGCCTCAGAGACCGTGGCCCATGTCTCCTGCAGCGCTGTGCATACCAGCGTGTATGGTTACCATGGAGAAGTTGGCTGGCATGCCAATGTTTGAAGTAGAACACACAGAGCATCGGCTTGTAAAATTGGCGCCATTCAGGACTGATATTGGCCATGTCAATCATTGGTCAACCCTATATATTTACCATGGCTGTCCCAACGACAATGCAATGAAATATCTTCTTTTTGCTTTATATCTGACTTGATTGTTACCATGTTTGTCCGTCTGTAGACTCTTTGACAATAAAATAACTCCATCTCCCATGGGCCCCCCAGGTGTGGAGTAATGCAGAAAAAGGTTGCGCAGAAGAACATTATACAGTACATTCCTGTGTCATGACTCACTCACCGAATAGGCGCGCTCACTGACACAAACACACAAGGAAAGCATACACCCTGCATGCCTGTACGTAAACCCAAGTCAAACACAGACAATAGACACAGTACACAGGCCACACACACCGTAGCTATTTTCACCCAACCTACGTTTTGTTTTCTCGTGTCCAGATGTTATGCAACAGACCGCCCAGAGAGCATTTCCCCTCCTAATCTACCGCCTATTCCTCTCTTCTACTTCCCTGACTCTACACAGTTAACATTTAAGAATAGCCCTGCAGAGCCACAAAGTTTGGAATAATGATTTTATCATGCATTTTTAAGAGGTGAGAATGAAGCATTTTTTGGGAAGAGAGAAGGAGGAAAGTGCATGAGACGGTGTGCAGAGGGGTGCGTCTAGCTGCCTTTGCATGTGAATGTTCATGCACAGTTCTTTGTCGCACTGGTGTCAAGTTTTTCGGCTGTGCCCTGTTGCCCAGCGCAGCAATAAATATGGCGTATCAAGTAGCCATCATTTATTCAAAAGAGGGAGAGAGTGAATGAAAGAGATAGATGGAAAGCGAAAGAGAAAAGGAGAAGGGAGGGGATGGGGGAGAGATAAATAGTGTGTCACTGATGATAAAGTGCTGGCCGGCCCAAGAAAACAAACTGATTGGTTAGAAAGGAATCACAGGATAGGTTAGTCACACTAGAAGGTACTTCTAGTGTGACTAACCTATCCTGTGATTCCTACACTAGAAGGTACTTCTAGTGTGACTACACTTTCAGAGGAAGGCGGTATGAAAGGCAATTGGTAATACTGTTTGACCCCCATCTGTTCTGGGCTCATGATATAGTATGAATCTCAAGGTAATTCACTAAATCGCTTTGGATTAAAGGGTCTGAGACTAATTTGTAAATACTAATCCGAGGTCTCAATAAATAATCCCTTTTCTCTGAATGAAGTCAGGTCCCAAAGATATCTTTTGATTTTGTCCATGCTATCGTCCCTAGTGCATCTTTATTGTCAGGGTAGGATATGGATCCATAAACTCTCTACACATTGTCCGTTTGCTCTGCCTCCTTTGAGTCACACAGGTAAAACAGTTGACCCTGGCCTTGCCATGTTCATACGTCTTTAAAATAAATCGCAGCAAGTGGCACTGAGATCCACCCCCTGTGCTTTATTTGCACGTGCAGGTGATGTGCCATGCTAGGCGAGGCTCAGCTGTTGATACAGGAGAGCTAAATATGGAAGAGCTCCACAGGCCAGCCGTAAGCTTCAAAGCAGCAGGCGGATGCTGCCATGGTTAGCCCACCGCCTGCCTGTAGGGATGATGCAATAAGTTGAGGGTTTCTCTTCTTCCTCTTGTACAGAAAGAAAACGCATCAAGACCACCGCGGGGATGAAAAACGATACGATACAAGGATTACCACCATTACTTCCGGAATCCGGAGTCACGATTATTACATTTTTTTGTCCATTGCCACAAAACTTCCTGTCGGTCAACCATGGTGTATCTCGCTTGAGTGACCACAGGCTGTGTTTGACAGGATGGTTTGAAAGAAACATGCCAACGTTTGAAGGGTGAACATTGTTCTCTACAAGCCTAATCTATTCCCACAAGGAATCTCAGTTCGAAGCCCACTCTGTCTGTGTTTGACAGGCTAAGAAGGAAATGGTGATTTAGTGGAAGGGGGGAGTAAGCCCTAATGGAAAGCACAATAGATTTTAACTACAGAGTAATCGGCTAGTGTAACAACATTCAAATGAACAGTGAGGCGGCTTTGCATGAAACGGTCATACTGCGCAATGCAGTTCTTTGTTTATTTCCTCCTCCTCTTTTATTGCCTAGAGCAGATGTTTGATGCCTGAATTTGTTGTGAGGTGTAATTCTGCAGATCAGAGAAACAGCACAGCTCTGACTTGTTTAAAGGGGCTTTAGGCGAAAGATGTAAGCCAATGCTTGATGGAGAATACTCCTGATGAGACCAAACCACTGCAAAGAAGATTTAGAGTGCAAGAAGAGTGTTTGGAAACAAAGGACAGGAGGGTGGTATACTGGTTTCCTCGTTAGGGCGCATGACTCCTCAGCCGAAAGGTTCTGGGGTGAGATACCCCACAGGCTACCTCTAGGCATCCTTGGGTAAGCTGACTAGTTTTATGATGATCGTTTCTTTTATGATTTATTTATGATGCTCATTCATGACATGTCTCTGATTTCACTAAAAGTGGCAGCTTAATGGTGACAAAGTTTGAATCGTATGCTCATCTTAGTATGTATGATTATGCTGAATCTGTGTTGCACATAAGCAACATATTAGTACAAATTATTCACATGCAGCCAAGTGGGTCAGTTCATTGTTACGGCGGCAGGCAGGCAATGAGGGGATAGAGAGACAATGAAGCAGCCTGTCCAGAATAAAACACGGCCGACCTGGATATAGAAGAAGAAATACCTGGTAAACCTTCCTCCTCATCTTCTCCTCCTCCGCAGACTTTAAATCCTTTCAGAAGCAGCGACTGAAAAATGGTATAACGGGCCATTTGTGTGATATTTCAGGCATATAAAGTGCATCCACACGAGGGTCCTTGGATCTTGTGTTGTCGGTTCAACACAAGAGGCAATTGAGCGTTAAAGCCAAGTAAATCTGTCTGCTAGCACACCGTAGGGGGTACAAATAGGCACCATTCGTACACACCAATAGACAACTGGACATTAGATGGTCTATGGCCCTGGACTGGTTGGAAGAAAGTGCCAAAAAAGTAATAGCACCCAACTTCACACGGAGGGATCCAGCCAGATAAATGTCTTATGCTCTCAGACAAGCCCAATTCCGCCATCTTTCTAGTCTCCACTTTATTGAAAAGTAAGGTATTTCTTCCAATCATCCGGTGGCAGGCACAGTGCTTTGATGCAGCAAAAAGCACACTCTATTTCAAATGACACTCCAAAATTATTCAACTGGTGGCATATTGACAAAGCTTTTGTCAATATGTCTAGTGAAAGCAGACGGTACACGACAGATCGCTCTGATGCCTCTGAAAAGAAGGCCTAAAAAAATCAATGTCCTTGCCCTGATTATGCTCCTCAGTTTTGTGTTGCTTCTTCCCACAAAAGAAGTCCAGACCAAGAGCGTCAGAGGAATAAGTGCTACTCTTTTTCTACTGTTCTTACTTAGAGATACTATAAGAATCTTTCATTGGCGTTGCTTCACCGACTCTTGCAGTGCCCTGACACTTTCTGGTTAACCCTAACGAGAAAAGGGCCAGGCTTAACACAAGAGCAGTCAATAACCCTGGCTGTCGCTGGTCTGCCGACAAATAGGCTGCCTTTGGGTCTGTGACCGATTTCTGATTTCCACTGGGTAGGTAAAACTTGAGCTCCAGATTGCCCAGCAGAGAAACAAAATGCAAGGTGTGAAACAAGTTGGCAGCAAATCATCTAGATTCAGCATGGTCGCTCAAATATTTAATTGACACAATATGACAATATGACAATGTGAAGTCTCAGCATTTATGGAAATGCTGCCTTTCTTTCAAGAGTACTACTGGGAACAGCATTGCTGCTAGCCTAAGGTTACCGCACAGTTCCACAGAAGAGACATGGTAGGCAGCTGGCTGAAACATGGCCTGAGAACATATCAGTCGTAAATCAGCCATAACTGAGGCCTGCTGACGCCTGATTAAATCTACTGTTCCCTTACTCCTCCCAATACGCACGTACACTCTAAGAATGGAGAAGGGTCTGCTGAAACCCCATATGCATAGTTATTGGTGTTGGAAGTTACCTTTATGGCATCAATATTATTCCAACTGAATTGGTTTTACAATTAACAAAATTATTAAAAAGGCATTTTCATAAAGTTCTCATAAAGACCAGAATATATTTTGGAAACCTAAATGTGTTCCTCCCATACTGGTCAATCTTAAAGTTGTGCTGAGGGAAGCAGGATCTACTTTTCTTTATAATGTGGCCATTTATAACTCTTATAACATACACTCTGGGATAATGGAATATGGTTTACAAGAACATCCATCCAAGATATGTCATCATGCCATGGGCAATAAGCAAAGAGCTAAACTCCAAAGCCAATGCTAGTGGAAAGAAGATGGATGTCAGGTTATGGATGTTAGTTCCATCCATCTCCTGGAAAATACTATAGAGGAAACCGTTGGGAGAGTGCATTAACGACAGAGAGGTTAAAGACAGAGAGAGAAGTACTTCAGGAAGGACTTTGACTTCTAACCAGAAGCCAATTGGCTCCACCCACCACAGGCATCTGTGCCTGCTCCCATTGGCCACATCTGGAGGATCGCTCAACAAGAGGTCACCAGAACAGGTCAATGACGTAGCACAGCTGCTCCAACGGGACAGGAAGGGTGTGTGTGTGTGTGTGTGTGTGTGTGTGTGTGTGTGTGTGTGTGTGTGTGTGTGTGTGTGTGTGTGTGTGTGTGTGTCTGTGTGTCTGTGTGTGTGTGTGTCTGTGTGTGGACCAGTACCTATACACATCTAGACGGAGAACCTCCTAGCTTGGAATGAGGAAGTCTGTGAGAGGATTCAAAAGTCAACAATTACCATGTGTGAGATCTGCCAACTCAAGTAGAAGGCAAAACAAAACAAATATCCCAGTATGCACACACACACACACACACACACACACACACACACACACACACACACACACACACACACACACACACACACACACACACACACACACACACACACACACACACACACACACACACACACACACACAAACAAACACACACACAAAAGTACAGCTTTTCAAGAAAAGCACAAGTTAAAGAGTAAGAGAGTAATGTAGCCAACAGCCATTGGGAAATCCTGATAGTGCAGGCCCAATTACAAGAGCCCTAGACCAAAAGCATTCCTCTGCCGGCTCAGAAGCAAACTGCTGCTGGCCATAATTATGGAGTCCCATATAAACTCAAGCTAAATTTAACTATGACCAACGTCCACTCCAACCAAGTATACAATACAGAAGACACCCGCACAGTTCACCCTTTGCTGGTTTTTCCCTTAATCGATGGTGTGCCACTTTCCATGAAATTGTCTCGCCTCCGCTCCGAATCACAAGAGTCATATAATTAAGCTACTGAGACAAACACAGAGAAAAATCAATACCTCTGACAAACAAGCCTGGATATGAAAGCTAGATTTTAACTCTGTTGAAGGAGAGCATTAAACAGGACTCACAGTGCATCACGTTCAGCCTCGTTTTAAAGAGTCTCCATCACAGACACAGGAGGTTGCTTCTGGCAATGTTAAATGGAGGACACTATGTGAGGTGAGAGAGTGCACTGTTACACGGTCTTCTCAGTCACACACACACGCACACACACACACAGAACAAAGTCGCACGCCGCCCTGAGACAAGACACATTTAAATCAGGCAAAGCCCTGTGGCCACCGACAGCCACTTGACTTACAGGACTCTCGGGAGGCTGCAGGTTAAGACGCTGAAGGGATACATGTCAGGAGTGTGGAACGGGAAGAGAGGGAGAGAGGGATACTGAGAAAGGTAAAGGGGGCTAAGAAATGCATCAGGGCTGCAGGAAGCTTGCAGATCGGATGTTGGAAAGAATAGAGTAGGTGTGAAGCGGTTGTAGTTAATGGAATTCACTGAGCCCCATATAGTTTGGAGGTACACTGTCAGTTGGACAGTTTACCCCCCCCCCCCCCCCCCCCCCCTCTCCCCCTTCCATCAAACAAATGGGGATGAAAACAAAGAGACAGCAAGGTTTGTTAGGGGGGAAATAGTTTGAGTATTTATTTATGCTGCTGTACTTGCACCAGTCACTCTGGTTTAAAAATGAACATGTTTATTAAGTGTTAATATGCCCAAGGGAGTGAGTGACACGAGCCAGTATAGAAATAGAAGGGAATGAGAGAGACGTGTTGACGAAGGGAAAAAGAGTGCGATGAGGGGGGTTGGGTCCTAACAAAGTCAGTTCGGAGAGATGTGGCCTGAATTGAGTTGCTGAGAATAAGCAGGATGTTGATATTCCCCACAGGATGGGAAACAAAGAACAATTTGGTAGCGGCTCTTAGTGCTGTGGGAATTTGAGTCAACAGAAGGCATTACTGCCACACACAGGTATGTGAAAATGAATTGTTTAAAACAAAAGCATAAGGGTACATCCAAATGTAAACACACACACACACACACACACACACACACACACACACACACACACACACACACACACACACACACACACACACACACACACACACACACAGGAAAGGCAAAGTGTCTGCACTTCAAGTAATGTAGCTCCTTGGCAGATGTTTTTCCTCTTCAAAAAACTATTTGTTTCCATGACAACACCACACACAGACGACACCCTCTGGATAAGGTGCACTTGCATCGGTGATGTGCAGATACCGGAGAGATTGATGAGATTGACTAAGAAAATGTGAATAATAAACACAATGGGATCTCCAGCATGTTGACCTTACAATGAGAGCATATGTCACACACATGCACACGCAAGCACACACACACACACACACACACACACACACACACACACACACACACACACACACACACACACACACACACACACACACACACACACACACAACCATCTAAAAATCCTTATCATGGTAATTAGTTGGTCTGTAGTTGTCTACTTGGACATTCCAGGGAGGATAATAACTTTGCAGCATAGGCCCGCACACGCAAGTATACATTTTAAGTCCTGGTTTGCCATTCAACGGTAAATACACTTGGTACAGAGTCAGTGAACAGAGTCCAATATAGAACTTCAGGTCAAGAAATGTGTGGCTGCATTCAGAAAGTGATGGTTTTCCCATCCCGTTATAATCCCCGTTTCTCGGTCCAGTTTTGCAGTACAAACACAGGTCTGTCATTTTGTACACAAGGCTTGTTTGAGGCTCACACACAAGGACGTAGAGAAGAGAGACACCACGGTCCCCTAAATTCTGCTGTGTTGCTATTTGACACCAGGGTTTCAAGCAGTGTCTTTGTACCGACACACTTCGCCGAGATGGGGCTACAGAATACAACAACGAAGACGTACCTTACCAGAATCCTGACTGAAACCCGTCGCTTATTTCCTTGATGTTTCAATCCTTGAATCTTGCTGAAATAGGAAAAGGTTTTTTTCTTAGTGTCGCCCGGCGTTTGCTCTCCTTCTCGAATGATTTTTTTCTTTTCAGGGTAGAAGTCGAAGCTTCACCGAGAGGAGCGAAAATGGGCGGGTCTCTCAAGGCAGCCCTTCCAATCAGCTGTCAGCGCTGGAACAAGTGGCTGGAAAGGCCAATGGGTGTTCATTGATTTGCTAAGCAACTATGGATTCTCCCCGTGTAAAATACTACTGTAAAAGTGGAGGTGGCTTCACTTCACCTCGCAGATGAGTTGTGCCCATTGGTGAAAAAGGGAACCCCAAGCCTTTGTTCGATCTCGGTGGCTGTAGAGTGACAGGTCTCTCACCGTACAAGATTGCTTTCAGCGACGTTTGATTTAATTAAAATGGGGAATTCCAAAAAATAATAAAGATACCAAAAACGAAGAATGCTTGTGTGTGTGTGTGTGTGTGTGTGTGTGTGTGTGTGTGTGTGTGTGTGTGTGTGTGTGTGTGCGTGTGCGCGCGCGTGCGTGCGTGTGTGTGTGTGTGTGTGTGTGTGTGTGTGTGTACACGTGCGTGTTTGTGTTTGATCTGCCCATGTGTCTGTAGCCTTAGTATTTAATTCAATTCGCGGGTTCCAACGATAAGAAGATCACACTTATAGGAGATCGATGAATAATGAATCAATGCCTTTACAATTTCCAGCAACTTACAGAGACTTTCTCTGTAGGGATTTTCATTTCAAATGTCAGTCGAACGTACCCAAACGAAGATAACGATGCTTTGGTGTTGAATTATCTTGGATAATGCACGGACAATTTTCTTTAAAAAAAAAATCCCTTAGGGGGAATATGCATGATCTTTTTAGGGTGATTTAAAAAAGCATGGGTGCCAACCGACCTCCTACGCCTTCTCATGGCGGACACACTGTTTCTCACACCTGCATGTTTGTGCAAAAACGGGGATGCAGAGTTGGCGTTTCCATCGCTTTCCATTGACATTGCTGTCTCCTATTGGTGATAATTTGAAATCACAATGTTTGTGCAGTACAGCAGCTGTTGACAAAAAGCACACAATTCAAACTCAAAACGGGAAAAACTATCCATCTTGTTCACCCCCATATTTCTGAACAGGAATCAAGGAAATTAGGCAGTAACGAGGGGGCTTTCCGTTTGTAATAGCCTATATTCGAAAAACTTGTGTTGTTTAAATATACATTTTCTCATATGCATGCAAACGGCAATATCATATTAGGCTATATTATAATATATATTATATTATATTATAAATTCTGTTTAGTGATGATTTATAGCCGATTGTACTTTGTAGATTGTTTAACTCTGTGTAATATTCCTATAATACCGATGCCGGTATAGGTTAGGTTTGCACTTTCACACTTTGTACGATTTATGTATTATGTAGGTATCTATATATAAAATATATATATACTGTGTGTGTGTGTGTGTGTGTGTGTGTGTGTGTGTGTGTGTGTGTGTGTGTGTGTGTGTGTGTGTGTGCGTGCGTGTGCGTGCGTGTGTGCGCGTGCGTGTGTGCGTGTGTGTGTGTGTGTGTGTGTGTGCGCGTGGGGGAACTTTTTCTACGATGGCACCTGTGGTCTCGACTTGTGACATCAGCCGGAAGAGGAGGAGCCTAAGTGTTTTCGCTCCACAGTGTAAAAGCGACTCTGATCCCAGGCAGATCAATACGCAGGTAAAGCTTCATTCCGGCATTATTCACTTGATTTCCGTCGTATATACAAAACAACCATGTTGCCCTGGGGCATAAATCCCACCGAGCTTCAACTCGCTGTGTCGTCAGCGACGTAAATGTTACGAAAGTGATAGTGAATAGTGAGTGTGTAGCCCTGCTCTGTTAGCCACCACCTAGCGGCTAGGGGGTTAGCACTGTCAGCTTCAACACGCTGCCAGGTCTAGCTCTTGTGGGAAAGCTTTTCTCTTTTATAATAACACACGTTAAGAGAGGAACTTTTCATTGTGACATCTGGGCCAATACCAGTGTTAGTCGTATGCGAGAATGAAGCATGGAGTGAGCCATGACATCCTCCCCATCAACAGATGATGTGCTGTTAGCTGTTAGCTGTGGGCACAACTCAACAAATGAGAGTAGAGACACAATATACATTACAAGGTTCCTGTTATCGTCACAGTGGATCCCCAAGGATGTGCACAGTGGACGTGATCCCACTCGCGATGGTTATGTTGGCTGATGTTCAAACTTCCCTGAACATTGGTCATCATCCTGAACTCTGCCAAGGTTAACTCGTCCTCAACTTCCGCACCGTGCAGGGAGTTTGTCAGTGTTGATGGATTCACTTGATTAGTTTCGGTTTTGGGAAACTTGTTCACAGTCTGTGGTCACCTTCCGAGGCGTTAAGCGTCCGTTGTGTTGTCATGCGCAGGAAAATGACGTTCAATGTGTGATACTCGTATCTAGTGATATTGGTGTTAGCCTCAGACAGAAGAGCAGCACATCATTTGCTTTAAAAGAAAATAAAGTGTTGGGGTTTTGTGTACAATGAAGGCGCAGGACAGGTTTGTAACGTGATCGCTAAACACGAGTCCCATGTGTCGTACATTCTTTACTTGTTGCACGGACACGTTGGTGTCATTTTTATGTTTGTATATTTTTGACTGTATGACAACATTTCTAATAACCCAACTCAATTCAAAAAAAGTATTTGACTGTTTGTGTCAAAGCACTGAAGACCAAATAAATGTCGCTGTATAAGACTGTATGTGTAATACTGCTGTGTAATTTGAATGCTATTGTACTGCTTTTGGTACTTGTTTTCCCAGCACACCATAACACGTGTCCTGTATGTATTTCGTTGTGTCTATTTTGAACTCTAGCATATTGACATTGGATTACTAATGGAGGCGGCTGGTGTGTGTGAACTTGATGTGGCGTCCAGAAGAATAGTCGGAGGCAATGATTCACCGCCTGAGCTGGACAGCCCCTGCCAGGTAAGCTTCAGTCACGTTAGCTTGGCTAGAATTACTGTGTACAACATTGTACGATTTTAAAGTAGCGGTTACTGTACGTGATAACAACAGATGGTGGTAACTGCAATGCTCAATTACAGATTGCCAATTTCAATAATCCCCTTGAATTTGATGCGGCGGCTACTAGCAATTGTGAATTCTCAGTTGTGTAAACTCTGCGGTCGTGGAAATTGAGTAAACTAAATTTGAATAGCTTCCGCTACTACGCCTACAGTGGAGGAAGGGATTACACAGCACTGTTCTAATGTGTCTTGCCATGCCGATCAGAGAAGCCCTGCCTCTCTGCTGCTGAAGAAGGAAGTACAAACTGAATGTTTGTAACACTCTGCCATAGATATGAAATGGATACTATTCACTAAGAATGTGGTACAATGAAACAACAAGCATTCTAATACTAACACAGCACTTTAATGAACAGACACACAAGTTTGAAACAAGCAGGTCCATTCCTGTTTCCCACTTGACGTGACCTGGGGTATTTCATACTGTGTGTGTGTGTGTGTGTGTGTGTGTGTGTTTGTGCGTGTGTGTGTGTGTTTCAGGAGGATGCTGGTGAGTTCAGCCTGGGGGTCTGCTGCTCCAAGGAGCTGAGGGGGGAGACCCCGGGAAGAGAGGACAGCCCGAGCGACCTGGGGGAGCCCGAGCTGGACCCAGGAGGAGATGCCAAGACCAGGGACGAGAAGGGCTTTGGTAGGCTGGCTGGACTGTTATCAGTTGTTGTGATGCAAGTCAACATTCAACTTATTCTTTTGTCTGGAGATGGGTTAATGTGTACTTTGGTCAAAATTCCAGTCAACTAGCTGTTATTCACTTTTTTTTTAAATGTTGTCATTCTTAGTGGTACTGACATAGTTGTTTTCTACATATTTTTCCCCAGGTAAAGAAGCCATCCTGCTGATGCAGGCCCTGAACTCACTGGCCACGCCAGAGGAGAAACTAGCCGCCTTATGCAAGAAGTACGCTGACCTGGTAAGATCTGGGATGAGGGCTCGAACCACCAGGTAGTTAATGAACCATCTGGAATCTCTCAATGATACTAGGGCTGTACCCTTAAAGTGGACTAGTTGAATCCTCCCAGAGAGCCCCGGGTAATCCAGGTTTTTTATTTTATTTTACGTGCATTATAAGAACCGCAAAAATATATATCATTTATTACAGTGCAGTAAGAAACCATTTCATTCCATTTTAATCCAGAGTAAGAGAAAATAATTATTACTAGTAGGGATGCATCAATCAGATATTTTTAGGCCCATAGCAACCACAGATTTTTTCTAACATCTTTTGAGGTCAATATGTAGGCCAGATTTGTCCAGCTTTCCTTTAAAACTGGGGCAGCCAGGTTCATAAAACCAGGGCTGCCACACAGGCATTATATACAACCTAGGACAATATTATGCAAGTTAATCAAGTTCATTTAATAATATTTCAAGCTTTGTATATAATTTCCATTGGCATTCTAGGAACAAAATGTTGCATAAGTGGAACACAATGCATCTATTTACGGTTTTCATTCACGGATAATTGAAAGAAAGTTTTTTTTTTGGGAGTCCCAGAAGGAATTTGGTGAACATTTTTTATACCGTTGTTGCGTAGGAGGGTTATAATGAGGGAGGTTGTTCATGAAATGCGCCACACCCTGGCGTAATACGATAAGAGTCAGTTTAAATTAACCCTCTCTCGGATGTGGACATCAAAATAAACCACTGCCTAGACAGAGCTCTTCACACACCACAGCGTTAAATGATGTGTCCGATAAACGTAATCTTCTCACGGATATGGCAATTAATTTAAACTCGCCATTTGTGTCCCGTTGTTCTGGCAGAGTGGAATGATCACAAACTGGTCAGCGGAGACTGACAAAAAGAGACTTTTCTTGAGATGACTCTAATGAACGTGTTATTTCACTAACAGTGATAAAATCACATCGATTACAATATATATATATATATCTATATACATACACAATTTCACTACCTGTTTAAGAAGGGAACAATATGGGAATGTATGCGGTGGGTCTAGCGATGTTAAATCTTAAAGGTTGAAGCAATGGCGTTGAAACAGGGTAAAAAGAGAGGTGAGCCCGGCCCGGTTTCAGCATTCAACATGCTAGACCCAGAGGGAGATAGCCTTTTGCTTCCAGCTTTGGATTTATTACATGAATATTGGTTTAACATCCACGCTGGCTCCATCGTATCCCGATCGGTCCTCACTTGATATAGTGCCTGATTTAGCCTTTGCATTTATCACACCTGTTACTTTCTTCTATAATCTGGTTACCACTAAACATGTAAAACTGGAAAACAGATCAGTGTTTTGTTTGCCACGAATCGTTTGAATAATCGGTTGCTAGGGCAAATGAGTTTTGACTTGAGAAGTCGGGTCCAGCCCTAATTCACACTACTTATATTGAGTCAAAATGGTGCCGGACCCTTGACATGACATTTTCCATCACTGTCTGAGAGAATATTTTTTGCAACAAATAACACCTAATTGAGATGTGTATTCTGACTGGATTGTTATGTTAGATCTATTTGACATGTAGCATTTGACCGCTGTTCAGAACCAGCCCGGTTTGGCAAAAAGCTCTACATTTTCCTCCATATTTGTCAGACTAGTGGTAAGAGTGGTATATTATTTGTATATTGCTCGTGCGTTGTAACATGCTTCCTCTGCCCTCTCCAGCTGGAGGAGAGCCGCTGCATCCAGAAGCAGGTGAAGGTGCTGCAGAAGAAGCAGTCCCAGATAGTGAAGGAGAAGCTGCACCTGCAGGGCGAACACAGCAAGGCCATCCTGGCGCGCAGCAAGCTGGAGAGCCTGTGTCGGGAGCTGCAGAGGCACAATAAGACACTGAAGGTATGCTTCTGGCTGCCCTGCCCAGACGCTGCCTCCTGCTCTGCTTGATATATTTACAAAATATTACACTACACACGTTAAGACTACTACACACACCTTTATCTGCAGGGCCTTGTGCGAGACAGAGCATAAATATTGGAGCTACAGTGGAGATGGGGCATTTTCCATAGGTTTCCTGATCTCACTACATTTAGTGAGTCATGATGTTGCAAATAGATGCTGCAAACAGAAAACACCCCCGAACACACAGTTAGGGGTGTAATTTTGTGAATACAGATACTGAGCTCCATTATATAAACTAGAAATAAAATAATTTGCCAGCCTATATAGTATATTGACCTGGATTTCCTTAATATGAAACACTTAAAGGACAATCCTGGTGTTTTGAACATTGAGCCTCCTTTCTGGTTTGTCTAGGATGAAATAGAGTTAGTTAACACCGAAATTTTGAATATTGGTCCTGGTTTGAGTATTTCAAATCGCCCCTGCCTGCTTCAAAATGGCTGGCTATGGGCAAGTACAAACTTGTCCTTAAAACACCCCTCAACGTTTGTTTACAGAAATGTGAAACTCATCGAATGGTTAGTGGTGTTCGTTGATGTCGTGTTTTATTTGGCATTTTGTAAATGAAACGGAAACTGCCAGCCATTCCCGGCTGGCAGGGAAAGCCCACCCATCTCGGTGAGTTAATTAACCCCCCCGACCTCCCCCCGCAGGAGGAGAACGGCCAGCGCTCCCGGGAGTACGACGAGCAGCGCAAGGAGGCCATGCAGCACTTCCAGCTGACCCTGAACGACATCGAGATGCAGATGGAGCAGCACAGCTCCCACAACGGCAAGCTGCGGCAGGAGAACATGGAGCTGGCCGACAAGCTGAAGAAGCTCATCGAGCAGTACGAGCTCCGCGAGGAGGTGTGTCTCTCGGTCTGCTATGGGTCGGACCGCCGGGGCTGGGTTCTAGCGGGATTTCTAAGAAGACGAAACGTCTGGGCAGATTTCATTCATTGGTCCAAACGGTTTGAGTACTCTTTAACTTCAAGCTATGCCTTGTTGACCTTTTAAATTGTGGATACTGGGGTTGGCTGGTGTGATTTGGAAGTGGGAGGATATTTAAGCAGGGAACACAAAAACGATAGTGTGTTGCATTGTCTCACAAAGAACTGCAGATGGATGTCATAGGATGTCATCGTTTTTTTCCTGTGTAGAAAAAATCTCTATCTTAGATATTATTCGACATCTTTTGAAAAGGTAACGAGGCAGCAAAGCCCAAATCCCCCAAAACACTGTTTGTACTCGATCTGTGTCGGCTGTACTCATGTTGCTCATGTCCCCTTCGCAGCACATTGATAAAGTGTTCAAGCACAAGGAGGTCCAGCAGCAGCTGATGGACGCCAAGCTGCAGAGAATCACGGAGATGATGAGGGAGGTGGAGGAGAAACAGCAGAGGGAGAGAGACTTTGTAAGTCCAAAGCTGTAAATGTGTGTCTTTCTCTGTTTCTGTGATATTTCCATGTCGCTGTCATGGAGATTACAACTGAGGTTTGGATTTACTGAATATATTTGTAATTTTACATAATTTGACATGTATGCTAGTGATTGCTAATATGTTACAGATGCTTTTAATACAGAATGAGTCGATATACTCAAGGTATTTTAGTTTTTTTATAATCTATTGGAATTGTCATGCAGCAATTTGTCTAACGATGTGTTGCTGAAAACGGCAACGTATGTTTCAACTATGTAGGTAATACATTTTACATTATACAGTTCTAGTTAGCCTAGCTAAGTTCGGTCAACATGTATGGAACTGAGCATCCTGTTATGCCACCAGCTGCTGAAGGATGCCACAGAATCCAGACACAAGTGTGAGCTGATGAGGGAGCAGGAGACCCAGCTCAAGCAGCAGGTAAGCTGCCCCACCCACCCACTGACCAGACTGGGCAAAGATAAACAGTTCAAAAGTAATGCATTTTTCACAGGCGATCACAGATGCGGTGAAGTATTACATCGCAAAAAGATATGGGCCCTGTTTGTACAGTAGAAACATTTATTTAGATGCTGCAAACGGTGGTCCAATCGGTTTAATCTATTAATTAAATATAATCTAGATAAAAATTGTGGGCCTAATCGCACAGCCCTAGTTCAGTATGAAAGGATATTCATCTTGGTCATTGCTCATAAAGTCTCTCTGGTATTTGTTAATGACCTCTGCGAGAATGTTTCCCAGCTTTCTTTGTACATGGACAAGTTTGAAGAGTTCCAGAGCACGCTGGCCAAAAGCAATGAGGTGTTCACAACGTTCAGACAAGAGATGGAGAAGGTAAGAGACGAGTCGCCCCTGTATTTGTGTTGGCAACATGCTCAAATTGGATCATCAACCAGTGCTTTGTCTGAATTGACTCGTGGCCAAAAATACAAATGCTTTGGATTGCCTAATTTATTAGGCTCACCATAGAAAAACGAAAATTTGATTTCACATCAATGTTATGCTGTTCTGTTCCTCCTCAGATGACCAAGAAGATCAAGAAACTGGAAAAGGAGACCACCCAATGGAGGAACAAATGGGAGAGCAACAACCACGCCCTGCTGCACATGGCAGAGGAGGTGAGTGCGAAGCCTAAAGGTGTAGGGTAACAAGCATTAACTGTAGGCTAACAACTAAAGTTATACTGTAGAGTAACACGCCTTAAGCCTAAACTGTAGGGTAACCAGCCCTTAAGGTTTGTTTGGCTTCTCGATACGTCGTCGTCCGCAGCAAGCAGCCTTATGGTGTATGCTGCGAGTTGGCGACGTGTATATATAACATCTGTACAAATAGCATCGGTTACTTGAGATGCCTGTGCATTAGATTAGATTTATTTCTAACAGAGTTAACAAGAAAACTATGTTTAGAGCATCACCACCACCACTGGCATGCACTATAAATATAGATCTCCCATATGCTATGATGTATAAATATATTAATATTAAATAATAATAACAATAACCCAAAAATGCAATAGGGCTAGTGCAGTTGAAATGTCACCAGTCCAGTTATAGCTACAATGTGTGAGAGGAACGAGAATGAGAATGCAGCAATGCAAGTCCAGTACATAGTTATTGTGATGTGTGAGGGGGGGGGGGGGGGGGGGGGGGGGGTGCAGTCCTATAATAGATGGAAAACAGTGCACAGTGCAGCAATGCAGTCCAGTTCACAGTTATTGAGTGGGAGTTATAGTGGGAGTTATGTGACCGAGGGGTCGGGTGGGGGGTGCGGGGGGCAGGTTGTTCGTTCAGCAGTCTGACAGCCTGTTGTTAGAGTCTGTTGGTCAGTCTGTTGCTCCTGGAGCGGATTGGAACGGTATCTTCGACCAGAGGGCAGTTGCTTGAAGAGATGGTGCGCTGGGTGGAACTGGTCCTGTAGGATGTTGTTCACCCGGCGTAGGCAGCGGGAGGTGAAGACTGTGGAGAACTCTGGGAGGCTTATCCCAATGATCCTCCCCGCAGCCTTGACCACTCTGTTGAGGGCCTCCTTTTCTAGCGCTAAAAGCGCTGAAAGCTATGGCCTCCCATCTTCAGTTTTAACACATTTCACATTTAGGGCATTCAGCAGACACTTTTATCCAAAGCGACTTACAATAAGAACATTTGACTGAAAAAAGAGGAACAATGTATCGCTGGTGGTACAGTAAAGATATTCCTAGAAGCAAGGGCTAAGCGTTTACAGTTGCTTGGTTAACACATTCCCCGTACGCAACAAGCTAGCCAGGCTAAGATGCTACGCAGCTCCGGCCTCAGTGGAACTCGAGCCCAAAATGTCAAACCTCAGCGTCTTTGTTCTCCCGGTCCTCTCCGATAGAAAACCCTGCGTGACGGCCACTTCAAGGCCCTGCAGGGGAAGCTGGAGCTTCTGGAGAGGCTGTGCCGCGCGCTGCAGAAGGAGAGGAACGACCTCAACTCCCGCATCGGCGTCCTGCAGGAGGAGCAGGGCGGCGAGGACGTCTCCACGCTGCCTGAGCCCAGCCCCGTGGAGGCCACCCCCGTGGAGGCCACCCCCGTGGAGGTCATCCCCGTGGAGGTCATCCCCGTGGAGGCCAGCCCCACCGAGCCCTCTGCCAGGGGGGACGAGGACGCTGCGGCCGAGGACACGCCGGAGAGCCGGGCGCCTGGCCTCGGGGAAGGGGAAGGGGAGGAGGAAGCTCCCTGCCCAACGTCCGGGCCTCTTGGACTGGAGGAACAGCAGCAGGGACCCCCAGCGGATGGATCAGCCACAGCGGATGGAACGGATACTACTGCCGCGGGCGTCCACACTGCGGCAACACAGCAAGCACAGGACTGAGGGGCTGGTCTGTGTGTGAAGGAGGGGGGGGCGGGGGGAGCAGTGTAATACCATGGGTCCCTTTCAAATCTGCTACCTAGCTGGTTAAACACCAGATCTTCAGTTGAGTTATTCACTCGTTTGGTTAGGTTTGTCCCTAGAACTTGCATTCTCCATGTTCCCTCGGAGGGAACCTTTGGTTTTTTTTTCAGATGTATTTTTTTTTTTTTTGCATTTTAAGAGTAAAGCAATTGCATCAGTTATTCTTTTCCATTTCTTTGTCCCCCGGCTTTCCGTTGGTTTAAGATAATTAGCTTTGTAGCAAGCACTTGGTACCTCCTGATTTCTATTCTTTTTTCACTCTACCGTATTTTCCTAGGACTCTGTGGCAGCCAGAGGGAAGCTGCACTTGGATTCTTACGCTAATCAGCATTGTATTTTTTTCATATTTTCTTAGGGTCTTTTGGACAACTATAGTCATGATTATAATTTGGTTGTTTTGTTTGAGGGGGATTTCCATTACAAGTGTAGCCAGTTTTTTTCTAATATGTATAATCCTGAGGGAAATTGCGCCATGTAGCATTTACAGAATTTCCCCCTGGTTCATGGTAGAGCCGGGTTTATTTTCATCAAAAATCACCACAGGCTACCGCTTCCCCCCCACCGCTCAGACTATTTCTCCAATACTTCAGTCTTTGTGTGTGTGTATGTTTGTGTGTCTGCCATCAGGGCAAATTACACTCTGAGTTTCCATCATTGTGTGAATGCAATTCCAATCAGCCTTGGTAAAACACGGTAATATAAAATGTCAAGGGCTAAAGTTTAACATTCCCCATGGTGTCCCCCACTGCAGACACTTGATCTAGGCTTTCTGGATCTGGGTGCTGCTTGTGGTTCTGAACCCGTTTTTAGTGTTGTCTGTTCAGGATGGCTCCCAAAGTGTGAATCCCTCGAACTCGATGCAGAGTTAGCATCTTAAAAAATCCCAAGCTAACTCCAGTGGAAGAGATGGTGTATCTCATGTGAGGCTGGGTCCTTGGGCGTCTCGTCTTTAGTCCCCGTCAGGCCTCATGCAGCTCCAACGTTGGTCGGGTTTGTTTACGGAAGGCTGAACCCCCAATGACATGGCGGCCTCGTTCTGAAAGCTGATGGCGGGCTTTCGTTTCTCCTTCTATTGTTTGCTCGGTCGCTGAAGCGCCATGTGTTGTCCTCTTGTTTGGGAGTCATTTTTCAAGCCCCATTCCCCGCCCCAGAGTGAGAGATTAACCGTCTGTGCCTTTCTGCCAGTTATTGTAAACCTGTTGTGTTAACCTTTCTCTCATGCTCAACTGCGTCATTTGTTCATTCCTGCCGGACTGAACAGTATATGTAGGTACTGGGCAAAGGGAGAAGGAAAAGAATGTATGTCGGACATCTACGGAAAGTATTAGAATAAATATAATCTGGTTCAAAACATATTTTATATCTGACGAGGCAGCTTTGTCACCATTGATATTTATACTGAGGGAAAGCAGAGTGTGGATCTTTCTTTACTTCAAATTAGTATCAAAATCAAAGTTTTTATAGGATTTATTATAGGCCGGAATGGTTGATTGTTTTTCGTAGAGAAACTATTATTATGGGGAACCTTTTTGACAGATATTTGGTGAATGTAAGACCATGCAGTTCGAATCAGGGTTCGATTTCAGTGAATGTCTGGTTATGTCCGAGACACTGGTCAGTTATAAAGGGACATCACCAGTTTCCAAATAACCGGTCCTGTATGGAAGTCTGGACACTAAAGATTGAGATGCCTAGATTTAAACATAATGGGCCCACCATATATTTTACTGGCCTCTCCTCTGGTAGAGCATGCATTCCCCGAACAACGCAACCCCTTTCATGAGGTTTCAATCCAATCAATGCTTCTGCAACATAAAGCTATGCACCTGAGAAGAGCCAGTCTCCCAAACACTCAACATAGCTCAACTGTTAGCCAGAATGCCTACATCCAATTACTGTTTCAGACATTCCAAAACGGCTCCCCAGTTTGCACTTAGTAAGACCAACCCACAATGTTTGATTAAAGTTTTATTCAAGCACAGTATTTTTATCATGTTCATGATCCTGAGTGATCACCCATTAGGACTTTTCATGTATCATGTCTGCAGATGAATGCTCCTAGGGCTACATGTTGAGTGTGCTTATACACTTCAGGAATATAGGAGGTGACGCTGTTTAAACGGGTTAAGATTGTTGCAGTTTCCCCAACCACTAGTTCACTTGTTTTGTTTGAATTGATTTAACACCGGTAGTTACCTTCCTTCTCAAATCAACCTGTTTGTACTACCTGTGAAATAGGAATGGCTACTACCGTTTTTGTATTGCAGTGCGTCCCCCAGCTCATTTGCTTCATTACTTCTCAAACTGCAGCAGTTTATCCCTGTAGGATGTAAGCTACATACCTGGTTAGTTGTTTGAACCAACTCATCTCTAGAGATACTTTTTGATTTGGAAGTGTAGTCGTTCATCGTTGGTTATTTAAATGAACACGTTCAACAGGTCTGATGTCTGAATTGGTAACGATCAGACTTAAAGGATTGGATGTCGTAACTCCCAACGTGCAATCATGAAAATGTTGTCTTCGTTTGACCTCTGGTCTTTAAAAACATTCCCTGCAAAGTTAATTAGGTCCACCTCTGTTGGTTAAGAAATTGAGTTGATGGGCAAGTTTTTCTTTTGGTATTTACCTAGGAGGGCCATTCTTTTATTTTGGAAGTAGGATAAGACGTTTGATCGTTAAATGTATCCTGGTACAAAAAAATGGGGATTGTCTTTTTGAAAAAGGGGTTTATTTTGGCATCCATCTTCCTTTGTCCCAGATTGACTCTCAGGTAAAGTCGGAATCTACCTCTGCAGGCGAGATGCAACTGTGAACAAGGAGGCTCAACTCACCATGGCTTCAGAAAGCTTTATTTTATTTAATTAAAAAAAAGAAAACGGAAAATTGTCAAACCCCTCCCACCCCACTTTCACTACTCACATGGAGATTGTACAATGTTCTTATAGTCCTGTCTTGCTTTTCAATAAACATTTTGTAGAATTTGCAATCGTGGATTTATTTTCATCTCGTAACATTTAAGGGGCTTTGTAGAAAGAGACAAGTGCTGCATTTATGCATCGGCATCCCTTAAATTTCTCTATGAACAAATTGATTGCCAATGCTTAGATGTCCAGATAAGAAAGCAAGTGTTTAGTCCAACAAAAACATAGCCTTTATAAATCACAATAAAAGTTAGTTTCTTATTGCGATGCATCCATACTGATAAAGATGCTGCAGGGGAAAATGTGCCACGACCACTAAATGGAAACCTTTACAAAACATGCATCTACCTCAGGGGCATTAAATTAGTATGAAATGCTAACCATTCAACGGATCAACAAATGGTGTTAAGGGAAACTGGTCGTCGTGTGGCTGCACCCACCAAAGGGAAGGAAATAAGGAAAAAAAAAAAGAGGTGAATATTATGAAGGGAGTATAAAAAGGAAGTTAAGCTCAGTCTGGTTTTCAAAAAAAGCATTTTTTTTAGTGCTCCGGTCACCCTGGCAACGTAGATGACTTAACGTTCCAAGGCGCTTTTGAGGAAGCCGCCCTCAGTATGTACATAAGCAACAACAAAAAAAAGGGAAAGGTATGGCATCTTCCAAATGTGCCCTAGATCATTACGATTCACACATCCTTCTAGAAGCAGGGGTGATTTGCGTCTGGACTGGAAGCTCCCGACCCCAGGGCGGGGTTAGGACCCCTGTCCCTCCAGCTCCGATACCGGGGTGTCCGGCTCCTCATCATTGTAGATGTTCTCCGCCTGCGGAGAGGAGGCCATCACACGAAGGTTCAGGGATAATGGCCCAACCACAGTCAAACAACAATGATCTTCAGGATCGTTCCTACTGACGAGTGACCAGTTACTATCAGCACTCAACAAAGCAAGTTCCACAATATCGAATCCAGTGTAATTACAGCCAGTTGGCCTTTCTGCGGTGAACTAAGACCACATGATACGACAACCGTGTCTTACCCTCCCAAATGTCTGGCAATCAAATCCAAAATACAGGGCTTTCCCTTTTTTCAGATTTGAGCAGGACTGGTCTTCCTAAATTGCTTGGATCGGAAGGCCTTGTGCGTGCGTGAATGCGTGTTAAGAAACGAGCGTCCTTACCATCTGCCAAACCTGCATGATGTTGTCCTCTGACACAGAGCAGATCACCCAGGGCTCGTTGGGGTTCCAGGAGAAGTCGGAGATCTTGGCCGTGTGACCTCCGTGGATGAACTGCAGGACAGACAGAAGTGCTCTTAGGATTCATGAAAAAAAGCGACACCACCGTAGGCCCTGACTGCAGCAGAGGAATGGCTCGATATTACCGTTTACTCGTGAAAATGGGACCGCACCCAGGATAAGAAATGTAAGCATTGCCCACTGGCATTACTGTTCAAATGTGTGGAAAGCACATTTGAGATAGAAACGTGAATATTTACTTAGGTTTTGATGGATGGGGAGATAATGTTAACACACTGTATTTTACAATCTAAATCAATGAGGGGGAAAACTATTAATGTCCATCAATCTCCATTGATTCCATCAATGGAGATTGGCAGCCTTGGCCCTTCACGACGGGATAAAAGGTGGAGTAGTTTATTCTGAGCTTCTGGTGTGCATCAGGGCTGAATCCTTCAGTTCGAATGGTTCGTCGATATTCTGTTGCTCTCCCAAACGGTCATTAGTCGAGCCAACACCGGTGTGGCTTTCATAAGGAGTTGAGCTCTTCTTAAACCATCTGTTTTTGTGGCGTGTTGGCCCGCGGGACTTACCAGCAGCTCAGGAGGTCCATCCTCTGCATCATCGGCAGACTGCTCCTCTCCAATTTTACTGGGGAAGCAATGCAAATACCCAGCGTCAGTACTAGGCTCTCTGTGCTCAGACCCATCCCAAAGGGGTGACTTCGTTAGCCTCTTCAAGGTGGGGAGGGAAATCAGTTTTATTACAACCCCCATTGTACAGTTAGTAGAGAAATGTTGAAATAAACACTACATTTTGATAGCTTTAATGGCGAGAAGGCAAGCTAATGCTAGCGTCCCAATAATTCATATACTGTATTTTTTAAAGTTATAAAAGTACTAGGTTGACTAATTGACTATATTGACCGAAGCCTTAACAGATCTTTATGTAATCCTGATCTTTGATTAGGCAACCACTTGAAACTCTGAGCAGTCTCTGGCCGTCAGGTCGTTCCTACCTGAGGTCCCAGACGTTGAGGCGCCTGTCGGTGCCACTGGACGCCAGGATGGTCTCGTTATGGGGGGACCACTGGACCTGATTTACAAACCACAGCAGGAGAAGACGCGTCATTTCACCTGTCCGGAGCCCAGAGGACTGGTGTTGCCGACCACAAGGCTAGAGAGATCCCGAAGCCAGGGTACAACCCCCTAAGATCGGGCCGCTTGCAGTGGGTCCTGCTGGGGGCTTGTTTGCATTACCTGGAAGATCTCGTCTTTGTGCGACTCGAAGGAGTGGAGCTTCAGCTTGAGGTTCCTCAGATCCCACAGCGCCACGGTCTGAGGGGAGAAACACGATTCAAATCAGTGTCATATGCACCATCAATCGCTCACTCATGTACGGAAATAAGGCACAAAATACCACGTGCATTATTTATTAGTTTACAATATGAATGCTTGAACCGACTATTATTCTGAGTAAGGCGGCGAGACGGCTTTGATCACATAACCTTCAAATGATTAAGCGTTCTGCATAATACTGATGAACTCAACAAAATGTCTACCGTCACTAACTTTAGTCAAATTATATTAAATGTTGCAGATATATAAACACTTTGCTCGCTACCACCCTGCTCATCTGATCAGACCCGAGGGTTGCCGCCGTCCTCAAGCATTGTGAGCCTACCTTGTCGGCAGATCCGGTGGCGAGGATGAACTCGCTGTAGGGGTTGAAGCTCAGGCAGTTGACCTCTGCCGTGTGGGCGTCCACAGAGTGGCTGGGCTTGGAGGTGTTGTTTGAGCGCGTGTCCCAGCTGTACACAAGAACAGGCTTTAGCATATTAAACACATCATGAACACTGACTATTTACTATTCTTTGATTTATCAGGCGCTCAAGTGATAGTGAATTCAGACACACGTCGTGAAGAAGCGGGAAGGGATTATACATCTTGCCCGGGGATGCCAACAGGTAGAATTGACATTGGAGATTTAAACATGTACCGGCGCCTTTGAGACCAAGCCCCCCTATATCAAGCCCCACCTCTCATTATTGTACATCAATGTGTTTGAGATCCTTGTGCATGATGCAAAATGTATCTTTGAACCTGTCGATATGTTTCCCACCCCTCTTGAGGTCAGTCAGGAGGGCTCGTTTACTCCCTCTAGACTCCACTTACATCATGAGCTTCTGGTCGTCAGCCACCGAGCCGAACAGCGACTCGTGCAGCAGGTGCCAGGAGACGTCCTCCACCACCGCCGTGTGGCCCGTGAAGATGGTCTTGGCGTCGACGATCTTGCCCTCCTTGGGCCCGGCGCCGATGTCCCACAGGCAGATGGTCTGACGAGACAAGGCGGGGTTATTCCTTTAGCCCACAACACAGGTCCGGGAGCAAGGAAAGCTCATTTGAGATTGTGACCTTTCTGACTGATCCCTGACCTGACCTATCCATCCTCATGTTATAAGATGTACACTATAAGTCCCAGACAGGAATTGAGGGTACAATTATGCGTGAGTTAGCCTAAAAGATCTGTAGCCCCAAAGGATCTGTTTATAACAATGTATTTTACACACATTTTTAGCCACAATAAATTATATTGCGTTAACTATCACAGTATCTTTCAAACACAATTTGGTACTTTATCCGTGTCCTACTGCTGGTGGGGGGGTATTGACTCACATGGTCGTCAGAGGCACTCAGCAGATTCCCGCTGAGGTTGGGGTTCCAGGACAGACCATAGCCCTCCTTCTGATGGCCCCGGAGCCTGAGGTCCGGGCTGCACTCCCCACTGGGATCTGGAAGAAGTTAGACGTTATGGCATGCACGCTCCTCAGAAACATGAAGATGTCTGCACTGCCCAAAAACGTTTCCTTTGGCTGGCTGTCCTATGGCAAGGGACGTCCCTCGGTACCAGTTTATAGGGCTGATCAGGAACAGCAGGTTTGCACCCTACCGCGTGCGAGCAAGTGCGTGCGCTGACCTGGTTTGGACGGGTGCTTGGTGTAGTCGAAGACCAGCACGTCTGAGGTGGGGGTCTTGGTGGCGATGATGCAGGGGTTCTGGGGCATGTAGCGGGCGCGGTTCACCTCGCCCTCATGGTTGATCTTGATCTCGATCTCAATCTTCCCGCTGACCGAGCCAAAGCCACCGAACTCTGGGGAAGAAGGGCAGAGGAGGAGGAACAATCAGCCCCTTCCAGTCTATTGGTCATGGTGAAAACGACTCCAGTAATTTAACTGTTAGTATTCAGTCATCAGTTATATTAATTAATTTAAATAGTAAATAGTTCATAAGTAATGTTCCTAAAATGATGTGTAGTTGGTTTTGAAGAGGCACCAACGTTTATTCATCCAACAAAATTGTCGAACGGAAATAAAAAACCCCATAGAGAGCATTTTGTGACTAGAAAAGATGGTGTCATCTAATCACAAGGTAAATTAGAAAAACCTTTCTCCACCTTTTGAACCTCAACCTGGGTTTATTTTTGCTTTTCATTTAGTTGTATTCCAAAGCCAATGTAAACAAATGGCTCCTCTAGGCACCATCACCAACGTCATCATTGGAATTTCGTTGCAGCCATCAGCAACCCGTGTGAAATGGTAGGAGAACTTTCAACATACCTGCTGAGAAACAGAAGACGAAAAACACTTTAACAACAGCACTCCATAACCAGCTGTTACTCCGTGTTTACTTATTAACTAACCTCAAAGACAAGTTTATACAACTCACTGGTAGTCGATTGTGATGGACTTAACCTTCTCTAAACAAACATATAATAATTCTGGGAAATAAATAGCTAACCAGCTCAGCCTATTATAATCGCATGCTAATTAAACCCATGTTAAGTAAATTCCTAAGTTGAGTTATTCCTACTATGCGATGATGTTGTGCAATAGTCACCTCCTTTCTCGCTGTCATAGTGCGACGCGTCAAACTGGGCGTCGTCGTTGGGGACCTGAACGCTGGCGATCACCAGGTGGTTCTGCTCGTCCGATGTGTGGGTCCCCAGAACCAGCCTGTGGACTGCGTAGTCCTTCCCCTCCGGCCTGCAGAGGTACCAACACAACTCAGACTGGTGTGTGTGTGTCAACAGTTCTGCTTGAACCTCACTGACAGGCTGCAGTATATAGAACATGTTATGGTTAAGATGAAAAAGAAACCTTTAGGCCTACTTATTAATAAAAGATCGATTATAGATAGACAGGGTCAAGTCGTCTTGGCCTCGATGAATGGGACTATGTTGTTGTTGTTGTGGTTTGTCTTTTTTGGAGGGGGTACAGACTCCATTATTCCTTGGTGCGTCAGTATAGCCAGCATTACACATCCGACCTTGTCTAGTGACGACAGGTGAGGGCTTCAGATGACCACAGGTACAGTACTCATACCTGTTGACGTCAGGCAGCCATTGGACGGTGAGGCTGGGCCACTCCAGCGCATGCGTCATGACCAGGTCGTAGAGGAACGGTGTGTTTTTCTTCCATATCTTGTACTCTTCGTTGATGACCCTCTCCTCCACCGCATCATCGTACACTGCTGTGGAACGAAGGTAGAACAAGGTGTTGTAGTTTTATGTACAGTATGCGGGAGCAGCCTTCTGAAACGCCAGTTAGCATGCGACGCTAACAACATCACATCACACACCATTGTGGTGCACAAAGCGGCACGCATGGAGACATGGGCCATGAAGCTCTCGCCAAACGCACCTTCTTTATCCGCCATGTTCCTCGCTCAGCGTCTGTTTGGGGAGTGCTTTACGATGCCCGAAAGCAAAGTAACAACCAGATAAAAGGGCTAAAAACGTAATTATCCAGTTATCCTTCGATGGTTTCGTAGTAAAACTCGCCTTTCCTTTTCAGCGCGTATTTGGACTAGATGACTGCGCATGCGTGTGTATGGAACCCAGCAAGGCTCAGAACTGCGTACTTCTTGCGCAGACTGAACGCAGAAATCCCTGAACTGTTTTGAGCCCTTAAAACAAATTTGGTGCGAAACATCATGATTTTATGATTATTTTAAGTAATTTACATTTTTGAAGATAAAATATAATAATTAAATACAAAAAAAATCAATGAAGTTGGAATTTATGTATTTTATTGGAATTGTTGCCATATTTGTTTATATATACTGTGTACACAGCTCTCTATAGGAAGACCTCCTTTATTGACTATACCCTCTTCTCTTTAATTAAACCTTTTTCAAGTACATAATAGTAAATCATAACCATGACGCATTCCAATGAGTTTATTCTGTAAAAATCTTGTCCATAAACAGCGAAAACAGTCAACTACAAACTTTTGAAATGTAAATCATGTTTCAAATACAGCATAACAAATAATGAACTGAAAATGTATGGTACAACCACACAATGTTTTAACTATCATAAAACATGTATAAATAAATCAATGAAAAAGAAAAAAGAGCAAGTTTCCTTTTGGAAAAGCAATGGAGGCAAATAAAGGCAGCTGGCTTTTGTTAAAGATGGAGCATCAGCATCATCTTAAACAAATTATCTTTAAATCAATGCTTGCAATAAAAAGACAAAATAAACAACATTTTGCAATAGCGCAGATGTCGTAACTCACTATTATATAGTGCATTGTGCATCACCTAGAGGTGTCCAATTTTTTTCCATTTGATGGGTCAGTCTGCCTGGATTTCCTAGTGCATACATTATTACAGCTCTTAGATGGATAAACACTTGTTTTGTACTGAGTGCCAGAGGCTTCCATGAATGTGTCGATTTACATTAACCCCAGTGGGGATGCCCTAGCCTATGCCCCCCCAGGGCCCTGGGGCTTCTAGATCCAGCCATGGATATATCTGTGTTGACGAAACTTGTGAGCAACTAAAACCACAATATGTTGGTCGTCTGATTTGGGATTTTGGTGATGAGAAAGAAAATGTAATACACGTTTTCTAATTCTTACAAAACCGTAACGCCTGATTTAGGACAATGTCAACAGCCACCATCAAAAATGAACCCCCTTTTTCAGCATGCCACTATAAAAATCATTATAATCATCAATATACAGTGACATATTCCACAGCTACACAGAAGAACAGATATAATATTTATATATATAACATTTGTTAAAAAGATGAGATGATGCCTAGAGCAGTCCGAGTAAAATAGAAGTCCTCTATTCTACAACAAAGGTAAAATATACCGGTATATTTAAATTTCTTTGAGTTACAATGTGTAACCCGGTTGTGCACAACACTTCATAATACATTAATCTATGTACTTCTCCATTCGTTTTTTTCTGGTTACATGAAATATAGTAATGTGGGATGGACACTGTAATGATATGACAGTAATAGTAGAAGAAAGACCCTTACATTTTTAATCATGTGAAAAAAAAAAGGAACTCCAAGCTACAACTAGAGTGTCAGTACACTGCGAAAACCAACGTGTATAACTGTGATATTGTCTATAATATTGTATATATTCATACCGGAGGACATTTGAAACATGTTTGCACACAGTGAGGGTGTGATGGGTGAATGGAGATACGTGATGGGGCCGGCATGAAGGCTGAATTGAGTTTATATTACAAATGTGGTTAAATAAGTCAAGAGTTACGACACACTAGAATTCATTTGTGAGTTTGCTGCCTTTGATTGAAAGCAGATCTTTCAGTCTGGAATGCAGTTTTTCGTTTCCGTTTATTTGGAGCGGACATGGAGCAGATTGAAGATAAGGTTGTGAGACACATCGTTTTCACATGAAGAGCTCCCAATGACTGAGTGTCATGGCGAGAAAACATTTTCGCAGTCTAGGTGGACAGTCAGTCATGGAATCATAGATTCCAGGACAGGAAGTGATGTTGTAGCATGCAACTGGTCAGTCTGTTCTGGTGTTTTTTTCATAAAGTAAAAGCATTCAATTGTTCATATATGGTATAATAATAGCCTATAAGGGTATCAATGTCAATATTGCAAAATAGTAGGGTTTTAAATGTTTGAATGACGGCAAACATACTAAATTGCCCCAGTGTGTCAGCACTCTTTTGAAACAGTTGGCTCCTTAAGTCTTGGTATCTGGAGGCTGACACAAAAACAGAAACCTCAGAGATGACAGGAGAAGTTATTTGTGCTAATACCCTGGAGCCACATTCTTTCATTTGGTTTAATAGACTTACAAGTTACGATTTGCAGCCAGCAAACAACAATCCTACATCAAATGATTACCAATTACCTAGTACAGTAACAGTGGATTTTGCGTTGCTAGTGGCCACTTGATTAACTTAATATAAATTGACGTCTAACAGTTTGGTCTTTGATGACAAATTATATATTTGTTTATCCTGGCCTTGACCCCATCTTTCAGTTTTGTTTTTTCGAAGTCCAACGCGCATGTGTTAGTGTCAACGGCCAGTAGATGGTGCTGATGGAACAAACAGTGTGTATATCATCCCATTCCAATACTACTTGCACAAAGAATGAATTCTCATAGGTGTTGTCCTCTGAGTGTTTAATGTTCTTCTCTTAGCAACTGGTTCTGTGAAATGCACAGAAGATAGACATGAATTAATAAAAATTACAATGACAATTTTTGCCAATCATCATGAATTACAACCAGATCATATTCTTTCCATTGTTAATTATATACAAGTATTAGATAAAAATATCTGAAACATGATTCAATAACAGGTAATTACTCCCAATTATGCAAAATAGCAGGATGCATACTAACTAATAGATGAATACAAATAACATAAAATCAAGAGTGTGCTATGACTACTGAGTTATTGAGTTACATACACGTAACTAATATTGTCATTCTGGAAACATAGTGAATTAACTATTTCTAAATGAAGTAAGTAGTGCATACCCACCAAACCAGGGTTCCGGTCCTTTGAGGAGACACCTATGACCTGAGACCTATTAGTAAAATACCTATGACCTGGCAGCCCACCTTATTGTCAGTGGCGTTCTGGATGAGGCCCCCATCCGTTTCCCCGCCCACAGAGTTGCTCTTCTTGTCGCCCTCCTTCCCGTCCTTCTCCAGGTCGTCCTCGCCGGACGACACGCGCGACAGCTTGGAGGACTTCTGCCACAGAGAGGAGCGTAGGACATTACCACAGGAAGTGAAGTCGAAGCATGCACTTGGTCAGTGTGTTCGTAGTATATTGTTATTTTCTCCGCGGGGTTAATGGGGGAAGCGGAGGCCGTGTTCACACATGGAACAGGGCTTTGTTTGGAACATGGGTCCTTCCGGGGTTCTCCATGCCTGAGGTTGACCCCAGATGACCGCAGGTCAAAACGTTGCTTCCGCCTTCTAGGAAGGAGAACATCGTGCTGGTGTGAAGGGGTTTCTTCTATCTAACCTAATTCATTGGAATTCATCGGTGGCATACAACCACAAAAAGGGGCGTGTACTACAGAGTAGGCTATGCATAGACACACCCAGAATGGAGAGAAGGGAAACCTACTTATGTGATGAGCAATATGTACCCTAGTATTGTACTATATGAACCCCCACCCCCCCCCCACCCCCACACACACACACACACACACACACACACAGACACACACCTCTTTGGGCAAATCAGCCAGTTATGACGTTTGAAAATATGTAGAAATCTGTAGAATTCTACAGTAACCCTCCCCCCCCACACACACACACACACACATACACACAGACACACACAAATACGAGAAAAGCCACATTCCTTCATATGCGCCACATGTACTGTGCCTGATGGGACCCAGTTGCTAAGCAACAGTGGTTGCTAAGCAGAGAGCAGAATGTGATGTGGGTGAGTCCTCCAGCCGGCTCCCGGTTACAGCGGTCGGCCGTGGCGCCGTCTTTAACGCTGGCAGCCACCAACTATGGCACTGCAAGCCCCCCGTTCCCTTCTTAATCTAAAGGGGCTTCTAGTGTTGTCAAGGTGAAGCACAGGCAGGTTACAGGACCACAATCAATAAGCCGGAACCTGGTGAGGAAGTGGATTGAAACTAAATGAAAATCCACCACCTTCCTGTTGAGCCACAGCAAGCTTGAAAGCCACTCTGTGTCTATCAAGCTTTGGTTAAACTGGAGGTAGACTAATCGTGCCTTCAACTTTTGGATCCCACATGCTGAGAGGCCTCTGTAGGATATGTATTGTTATCAATGGGACATGACACTGGGGTTGGTCTGGATTTGTCCTTAATAACGTCTTTGAGGAAGCCTTTTTTCTATCAGCCTTCTTCTACCTTTGTCATTTAGCTTGTAGGATAAAAGCTACGATACCATTTATTAACAGCATAACAAACATTGACAAAACACAAAAATAATGTAGAAGCTGTATCCACCAGCCCTCCGGCCTAGGACCAGCTGATTCCATCTGAGCGCCTCCTGGTTCATTGTGGGTCACATGGCTTGGAGGTGGGGAGGGCGGCGGAGCTGTGTGTACCTTTGATCCGGCGGTCTTTTTCCGTTTGGACCCGGCCTTGTCTGTTCCCTTGAGCTTCTCCTTGTTGTCTTCCTCCTCCACAGAATCCCCCTCCTCTCCCTCACTGCTGCCGTCCACCGCGTTCACCCCTTCTTCCGTCTCGGACGAGCTCTGCTGCATGGCCTGTGTGTGTGAGAGTGTGCACGTGTGTGCATGTTTTTAGTTTATAACGTGGACAGACAAGCAGACACACAACCCAACAGCTGAGATCTTACGTTTGTGGACAGTTTCGTAGACGCGTCAAAGATCGGTTCAGGAGGTGACTGGGGAACAAGAATGAGCACACGCATGTGTTTGTCTCATCCCCTACATGATTGGTTGCATGTGTACGCTTGTTGAAATGCACATATATGCTGTGAACCAGATGCTGCTTATTCTGGTAGCATTCGGAGTCAAGGAAGCATCAAGTCATGTCATCGTATCGAATATTAACAAAAAAGTAAGCCTTTCGCGGGGCCTCTGACTAGGCATGTTTTGAAGGCAGCGTGGTATCCTTTGTTGGTCAAGATATCCCACAATCCCCTGCACCCGCTCCACTGCTCAGACAAAAAGAAAACAACAAAAACCAGCAATAGCCTCGAGCTTGTGTACAAATGAAAGTTATATTGACTTTTAGACTAATGCTTCAACAATTAATAATGCTACTCTAATAAAATGGAAAAATCTCAGTAAAGAAATAAGCACTTAGTCCAAATGACAAACAGGTGGTAGTATAGCCGTTGTAACTGATGGTATTTTGGCAACGTCATAACATTCTGATGCATTGCTGCCTTGAAAGTCTGTCTCAATCCTGAACCCCCCTTACAGGTTACTTCACACAAAAACACTACCTCCATAGGACACCGACTCATTAGACAGCAAGGCTGCATGCAGCTGACTTCTGTTTGGGAGACAGCCACTATCTATATTGACCGAGTTCATATGAGTACATAACTAGATTACAATCCAACCTCCATCGACCTTGTGCTAGAAGAGGATCTGGCAGCAGCACAGTAAGCACAAACCAACATCGTACATCGTAGATGCAACACTAGAGTTACGCGATTGCAGTTATTTAAACGCAAACCTAACGACGTCCAACTATTAACCTAAACTGAAATAACCTGATCGAACACCTAGTCTTTTCTTTTGAAGAGAGTGACCACTAAATTAAACAAAAAAGATCTTCCTGCCGCCAAATTAATGCAACGGAAAGCAATGTAGTTAAGTATGTGGAAGTAGCCAAACATTGACATATAGCAGGAATAAAATAAAGTTTAGGGACAGGGATAAAAAATAGACAAACGATTTCCCTAGCTAGGGAATGGTGCATATTTAGCTTTGAGTCGTCTTCGTTACCTTCCAACCAATGGAAAAATCTGGCATTTAAAACTCAAGGCAAAAAAGAGGGTTAAATCGAATTCCTGATAATCTCATAAACACAATCACTGCTATACAGGGACCCATTTGTGAATGAAAATAAACTTCTGGCTGTAGTCAACAGCTAGCGTCTCTCCTCCCAGTGGTCGGTCACTCTCTCCCCTTCTGGCACTAGCTCTCGTTCTTTGTCTCTAAGGCCCAATCCCATTTCTACCCCTTCCCCTTACCTCTTCAAAACAAGGGGGAGGGGGAAGGGGTAAGGGGTAGAAATAGGATTGGGCCTAACTCCCCCATGTCTTTGCTCTCTAAATCAGAGACATAGCGGGCCCCCGACAGACCTGGTAGCCGGTGAACTTGACTCCGGGGTTGTTCTCAATCTCCCATAGGCCCTCGTTGAAACCCTTCCTCTTGTTGGACTTGCCAAACTTGTCTTTGTACTCCTTGTAGGGCAGCAGGTCCTTTGGGCCTAGGAACGCACTGGGATGAGAGGGTAAAATAAGAATAGTCGTGTTAAATCTGTGTGTTACTCTAGTAGTCTGACCCAATGTTGTTTATCTACTATGTATCTACTGGGTTAATAACACAGTGTTGTTGAGTATGCACTGGGCTAAATGACACAGTGTTGTTGAGTATCTACTGGGCTAATGACACAATGTTGTTGAGTACTGGGCTAATGACACAATGTTGTTGAGTATCTACTGGGCTAATGACACAGTGTTGTTGAGTATCTACAGGGCTAATGACACAGTGTTGTTGAGTATATACTGGGCTAATGACACAGTGTTGTTGAGTATCTACTTGGTTAATTACACAATGTTGTTGAGTATGTACTGGGCAAAATACACAATGTTGTTGAGCATATACTAGGCTAAATACACAATGTGGTTGAGTATGTACTGGGCTAAATGACAAAGCGTTGTTGAGTATGTACTGAGCTAAATATAGAATGTTGTTCAGCATATACTAGGCTAAATACACAATGTGTTTGAGTATGTACTGGGCTAATGACACAATGTTATTGAGTATATACCGGTACTAGCCTAAATTACACAGTGTTGTTGAGTTTAAACTGGGCTAAATTCAAGCGGAACCTAGAATGTGCAGTAATCGTCGCTTTGTTATGGTTATGGTGTAATGGTGAATCGTAGCATTAATGAATGATATTGGAAGCAGTAGCACCAAGCAGGATAGCCTAGTGTTTTGGTTAATGGAGCTGAAAAAAGGGTCCACATTTCAGTGTCCACATTTTGTAGGCATCCTCAAGCAACCTGCTCAACAATATCCTGGTTAAATCACTGTAAGTTGGAGAAAAGCTCAGGGTCTCAAAAGGTAATATCATGCTTTTGTACCAAACAGCGTCTTAAAATCGTTCCATACACATTGGTAGCTTGCTGTTACATACATCTTCACATTCATTTACACCTGCTTAGGTGCAGTTTTTAGAACTTACGTTTCATGCGTGCCGAAGAAGAAAATGGGATACTTGTTGGCAGGTGGTTTGACAGCCCCTTCTGGAAGCTCATCAATCTGACAGGCAGAAGGGGGTGGGGGATACATGAAAATGGGGGAGAAAGAGGGGGACCATGGTGCTTAAGTGGAAGCAAGGGAGGAGAGGATCCTGCTGTGTGCAATGGTTCAAAATGTATTGTGAGAAACTGACATTATTATATCGACAGGATTATTCATGGGGGTAGAAGTAGCAGAATAAAATTATATTTTGTCACACAATGTTGCACATGTTAACGGCAGGGGTTACTTGAGGAAATTTCAATGCATTAAAAATGTGCATGCATATTCTAGGTCCACATATATAAAATGGCAGAATAAAAAAAATATCTTGACTATGGATACTTAATAGAGAAAGATTGAATACGGAATGTTGTGTTGCACAGTGTCGAACGATGCTGCCTCAACTGTTGTCATTCTAGCCCTTCCCCATAAACACAAGGTCCATAAAAAAGGCATAAAGTGGTGTGTCTGCATCAAC
>NC_044061.1:7089406-7094406 GCF_902167405.1 Gadus morhua | reverse complement strand
AAAAAAGAAAAACAACCATCTCCGCTACGTACAAAACCCAAAGAGCCGTGTCTGTGGACGGCTTTACAGAACATAGTGAAAGACAAGGCATCTCTTCATCTCCCAGGTACTGCTGCTGCACAAAAGTTCATTTTCACCCCCGCAAGAAAGCACGGTGACACAGAGTGAAGTACCCACAATGCAGCAGCCCGTCCAAAGTGGAGTCCAAACGAAATTGCACTTATAAGACTCAAAGCTTTTTGAAAGAATTTCATCACTGGCTGCCTGTTTGGCACCAGATAGTTTTCTTTAAAAGCTCCTTCCATTACATTTGTATTATAAGATAAAATAGGACTGGCAGTTCATAAACAACATGTTTCGTTGTGAATATATATTTATCAAAACTGAACTTTTTATGTTTAGCTTTAAGGTAAGCTAAACATATAATTTGCTATCTAAACAAATGCTTTATGACAATAAATGTTAGTGGTCGAATCTTTACGGGTATATCAATTGAATATTAATTACGTCAGTAATTTCAAAGATAAGCAATAACTAAGAGTTAATGAACAGTTAACTTATGGTCTAGATATCATTCACTAATGGTGTTTATGTTAGCTCATGGTGTTCATCTTAAGGAAACCAACTAACGCTGTTACTCCATTAGTTATCGCAAATAATGGTTTATTATTGTAAAGTGTCACCCAATAACTATTATCAAGCATTAGCAAAAACCTTTTCTGCGGTGAACATAGTATACAGCAGAAAATGCAAATGCATATTCATTACATTCATCTGTATGTGTGTACATGCATTCATATATGCATGTCTGTTGAATGTAGATCCAGGTAGTGGGTGTTTGTGTGTACGATACTGCACGTATGTGTTTGCACTCGGTTGTGCATCTTTCCCAAAGGTCCCCGGGGATCAATAGTGTATTTCTGATTCTGAGGGTGTTTATGGGCATGTTGCAAGTACTTGCATACACGTGAGTGCATGTGTACATGAGTACATGCATGTGGTTAAGAGCCTGTGTGTCGTGCATGTGTTTGTGTGGTTGTGTGTGTGTGTACTTGTGTGTGTGTGTGTATGTGCATGTATGTATGTATGAGTGTGTGTGTGCATGTGTGTGCGTGCGTGCGCGCATGTGTGTGTGAGACCAGGCGAACACACAAAGCCTAGGTTTATGTCTCTGTGTGTGTGTGTGTGTATGTGCGTGCGTGCGTGTGTGCGTGTGTGTGCGCGTGTATCGGGGGGCCGGGATGCCGGCTGAACGGTCAGGATGAAAGGGAGCAGCACAGCTATGTGGTTCCCGCTGCGGAGGGGAGCTCAGGCGAGCGCTCAACCATCCAACGCACGCCCCATCATTACCACCTTCCCACCGCCTGGTTAACTGCTCACCAAGCCACCGATGGCTCGCGGCACCATCACCGCAATACACCCACCTTATTAGAAGCCTGTCCCGTTTTTTCACACCGTGCAAACCTGAACAACAGAATCCCACAGAGGTTCGGTTCCTCTTCAGCCGACGTTCAGCGTCGCTTCTCTCTTTTATTGGATCTCTTTTTTTTTTCTGTGTAAACTTTGTTTCTGTGTGAGCGTGGAGCGGGAGGATCCGGAGACTGACGGGGGTATTTAACAAGGCTTGTGTAATTGATTGTGGCGGATCCTGCCAGGGAACAGCAGGTCCACGGCCCTGTTCACTGAGCCCAGCAGTGGGCCCTGCATTGATGTGGATAAGAGAATTATCTCTCCTCTGGTGACTCCCACTGGAGTTCTCTTGAAATTCAATTCAACCAATCTATGTAAAACGCAGAAAAAGGCTCTCGCTCGCGCGCTGGATGTGGATAGTGTGTGGGGTTGGCCTGTCTCTGGCAAAACGTCATATGTGGTGTCGCGCCAGTCTATAGAAGATAGAAATAAATGAGGATTGTGGATGCGGCTTGATGATGGGTGGATGAGATGTAAACGCATCCGCGCATCCACAATCCTCATTTATTAGTAGATTATATATGTAAATATAAATATGTAAAGATCTATCTATCTATCTATCTATCTATCTATCTATCTATCTATCTATCTATCTATCTATCTATCTATCTATCTATCTATCTATCTATCTATCTATCTATCTATCTATCTATCTATCTATCTATCCATCTATCCATCTATCTATCTAACTCCATTGTTGTCCATTAATACTTAACAATCATGGCTGTCCTGTGGCTTGGCCTCGTCCTTTAAATATTTCATACAATTCCAGAAAAAAAAAAAAAAAAAATTTTGGCATGAGACAAATCCACACTTGCCTTGTCCTTTAAGAAAGAGGGTCGTGGAGAGGAGGAAGGAGACAACGAAGATATGTGAAGGTCGATAACCAATAAGAGAGACTGTTTCACAATGGGAATCTACATCTTCCTCCTGCCAGAGGTTCAGAGTGCATGTGTAGCTTCATATGGAAAGAAAAGCCGGAATTTTCTTATTTCTTCCCTCTTTTCATTCTACAAATGTCTAAATTGGCCATGGCTTCATGGCATACCGAACCAGATTTACACCGCTGCGCAGAAGACTCTGAAACACAAAACACAAAGCAAGGACACAGGATGCTGTAAAATGTATGCCTCAAGGAAATAGGCAAGAGTAACAGTAGACTGACCCGCAGAGTGGGTCCAGTCTCCATAACCCAATAGTGTTTGATTGGCACTCAACCCTGTGCTTTGTTCCTTGCCAGTCCGTGTAATACTAATAGCGCATCAACACTCGTATTTCATCCCTTTAGATTAAATGATTGCATTTTGCCCCGTGCCACCTAGCGCTCGTGCCGGTAAATGGATAACCAGGAGATAACGTGTTGGGCATTACTGCCTGTCAGGATGCTCAACGGGGGGATGTAGCAAATGTGATGCAGAGATGATAGCATGTGGCAGAGATGGGCGTTCCAGGTTCAGAGGGTAAAAGTCCGTCCTGGGATTTGGGGGTAAACCGCATGGATTTGGCAGTGAGTACACAAAAGTTTCCACTAATGAGTGGACAGAACTGGCCCCGTGAAGCAGGATTGAATTAGTGGGAGTATTCATTTGAGTTGATTACAAAATAAGTTGGCCATAAAAAGGGAGACCTTTAGGGTGGTTTTTACATTTGTTTCCAAAGTGTCTCAAAGGCCATTTGTCCTTGTTCAAACCCATTTTACTAAACAGTACTTTATCTAGTTCAGCTGCTAAGCTGGCTAAGAAAAACTCTTTGCAAGGGGTATAGCGAGGGTTGAAGGCGACTACAAGGCAGAGCTCGCTCAATGCCCAGCTCGCGTCTGGGATGGTGTAACCGTGGAAAAAGATGTGCCTTCAGCCGTTTGCAAAAGGGGATAAACAGAGATTCTGCCTTTGTGGCTGTCAGATGATACTCCACCATAGTGGTGCCTTGGGAGAGCGGCGAGAGGCCTTTCCCTGTTTCGGGGGGGGGGGGGGGGGTTGCAGGGTCTGATTCTGTTCATCATGTTCCGGATGGATCTAGAGCCAGCGGCCTGTACCGGACCATCCTCCACGGTCACCATAAGCGCAGCTCCTTCCCCCCCCCCCCCCCCCCCGCTACGGCAGATATATTCCCCAACAAACAACACACCTGATCCTCCAGCGAACGCACACAGGACTAGCACGCAGGCGCACAGCAGCCGCGGCCCCCCAGCTCCACACCCATCGGCCCCAACACCCGCCCGGCACAACCCCCCCCCCCCCCCATCGCCCCCATCCCCTCACGTTGAGGCGTAATGGAATGGATCAGGGGCGATAGTATCAGGGCTGATTTTGACAAGTCCCTGGGCTGCTCTAGAATTCCTTTTGAAATCCCCCCTTCTTTAGCAGTCTTGTTCAAGTAGCCCCCGGGCATGGCCCTCCGAGATCACAATGTTATTAATACAAACATGTCAAACCGCATGCTGAAATTCAAAACAAGGGTGCCAAAAATGTCAAGGTGTCAAGCTCCTGAAATATAAATCATGCTTTAATATTCCCGAGCAATACATTGAAAACGTGGGGAGAAAAAAGAGAGGAAAGGGAAAAAAAAAAAAAAGAGGCAGTTGCGTACGAGTGTTTAATATTTCAGCGTAATGTCACCGATTGCGAAAGCAAAGGGAGTTTGGCGACGGCCATGACCCTGGCTGTGATGTGAGGTTTCGATCGGCCTGCAGATTTAATGACTGTGTGCTGTCCCTGTATCCTTCCCCCTCCCTCTCCTCTCCCCGAATATCCCTCCCCATTAGAAATCTCAAGGACGTGTGCCTAGAGAACAAAACTGTAGCTGATTATAATACCTTTACGCCTCTTTCTCTCTTTCGCTCTTTATCCCTCTTCAGTTGATCAATGCTGCTCGGGTGCATTTGAATCCAGGTGACAGTTGGTTCAATATTCTTGTCAGCGTTTGAAGGATTTGTGTAAATGTAACCGCATAAATCCCGTCATGTTCTTTGAAGTGCCTTTTTTCTTTTTGTACCAGTCCAAAAGCTTTTTTGATCATGTCACTAAACCGGCGGCTGTTTTTTTGGCAACTGTTTCGGTTGAGTACCGGTTTGATTGAGTTAATTACTTCAAGGCTATCTTTTAACGTTTTCCGACTTGTTTCTGCCGTGATTAAAATATACCGGACAACAAACCACAAATGAGTTCATCAAAATATTTACACCACTCGTGTTTCCTCATCAACATCTGTCAATCATCCGCATGAACACCTAATTGTTTTAATGGCCACCGAGAATGAGGGGCGACATCCTGTTCGGAAAGGCCAATATTTACAGCTCGGTTTCCTCTCACAGGTCCGTCTCCGTTGTGCTGGCGGCTCGGGCATCTGTCACGCTCTCTAAAAGACCAGCGAGCGCCACCTCCCTCTCGTTCACACGTTCTCACCCGCTCCGCTTTCCCGCCTACAGGAAAACAAGCAGATGCCCGTCACCTCCGATGACCAATTATACATGATGCAAACGCATCGCGCATCTGTGACACGAGTGCTCGGGTATCGGCGCGGCAGTAAAA
>NC_044061.1:7076906-7081906 GCF_902167405.1 Gadus morhua | reverse complement strand
AAAAAGTATCAGTCAAATGTGCCACTCTCAGACAATGAAATTTCCCATTTAAAGGCTTCAAAACACGATAAATTGAAGCTATTCTGCATATTCCACCTCCATCCTAGATAACATAATTAGTCATTTTACCATGTGGAGGATCTAGATAATGACTCATTCACGTGGTGAATAAACCGGTGACTGGAAGGAGACTACACCTAGTGCACCGAGTTATTTGAGGACAGATTGTAATTGCATAACACAAAGGATTGAATTAAACTGAACTAGTTAGTAACAATCTATCAGAAAGAGAAGTCAGTTTCCCAGGTAGGGACCCTTGTGAAATTTGGAAAGTCATTTTAGGCTGCTTATTGACGTTTTTCTTGAACTGATGTTGGATTTTGTGCACTTAACGTGACTTTCAAGACAGGGCACCATAGGTTTTCAGTTTCTCCATTTTTTTTCCACTTTTCTTCTTTCATAAGGCTTTTTCGCATGAACCATTTGTGAAAAATGTTGACATAAAAACGTTTTAACCTTGACCTTAAACAAGTTAGACATTGCATTCTGTCGCATTTTTTTTGTCTGACCTAACTTTTATATTCCTTATTATCTGAGGCTGACAAAGCGCAACGTAGATTTTAAAAGTAATTCCCATAGCTTAAAAAGCTAACATGGGTTAGCGTGACTTTCAATACTAAAGTGTTACCATTTAAAAGTATGTTTCCTGCATCCTCACCCTCCTTTGATCTCTCCGTCAAGAACGCATGGCCGATATGACATGCGAGTGACGAGAGCTACAATTTATTTAATCACATCCTGTTTGATGAAGGAAGGACGTAGGAACATGTATGCTCTGAAATAATAATTTTATATCGCCTATGGCCACACTGCTCTCGATCCATGCTGCTTTTTAATTAACCATGGGAAGTATATAATTCTTTTACTTTATTTTCCAATTTTGATCTTATGCCTTGATTGTTCTCCCTAACCCTAACCCTAACCCTAACCCTAACTTGTAAACAGTTTAACATAAAAGCGCCAATGAGCCTGATGACTCAATGCAAATGTATAAATATTATTTAATATAATTTAACACATAGATAACTAAATCAATAACTATGGTGAAACAGCAGCTGACCCAGACTTCATGGTGGAACGTTAGCTCTGCTGTGCTTCTCCTACATCGGGTTCAGTCGTTCCCTCCCTTAGCCGCCGCTAGCTGTATTAGCCACCCCCGGTAATTACCTGTAAGTGGCTGGTTTCTGTACAGCTAACAACACGCTCACAGTGAGCTGATGGCGTCCAGATGAAGCATCGGCCTGGCTGCGTGGTGATCCGGAGCAGCCAGTGGCCCCATGGGGCTGGGGCCTGTGCAGCCCCCCTCCCTGAGTCTGTCACTCCCTCTCAGAGGCTCCACTGTGTAGCTGTAGCCTGTAATTTAGCTCCCCTCCCCGGCCCCTGGGGGGCAACAATACTCCGCGAACTCAATGCGTTACGCCGAGAGATGTGTTGTGTTTAGGTCCTGTCTGTGTGTGGGTGTTTGTTTTATTGTTGGTGTGAGGCGGGAACATGAAGGGAATGCACAAGTGCAAGAAAGAGAGTTGTTGATATGGGAGGGTTTGTATTGTGTGTTGGCTGACTCTGAGTGAATGAGAGGTACGTAGAGAGACGAGTTCATGTGCTCCCAAAAATATAACTTTTTCATGTGTGTTTGTGTGTTAATGTTTTTGTGCATATTTATTTTTGTGTGTGTTTGTGTATAGGGATCCTTCTGTGTGTGTTTTGTGTGTGTTTGTGTGTGTCCATGTATGTGTGTGTGCATAAGGATCCTTCTGTGTGTGTGTGTGTGTGTGTGTTTTTGTGTTCGAGTGTGTGAGTGAGTCTGTGTGGTAGTGTGTGTGTGTGTGTGTGTGTGTCCGTCTGTGTTTGTGTTTGTGTGTGTTTGTGTGTGTGCGTGCGTGTTTGTCTGTGTATCTGTGTGTGTGTGTTTGTGTGTGTTTTTTTGGGATTGAGTGTGTGCGTGAGTCTGTGTGTGTGTGTGCGTGTGTGTGTGTGTGTCCGTCTGTGTTTGTGTATTTGTGTGTGTCTGTGTGTGTGTGTGTGTGTGTGTGTGTGTCCGTCAGTGTTTGTGTACGTGTATGTGTATGTGTTTGTGTGTGTGTGTGTGTGCGTGTTTATCTGTGTGTCCGTCTGTGCGTTTGTTTTTCTGTGTGTGTATGTTTGTGTGCGTATCCGTCCGTGTTGTGTGTACGTGCGTGTATGTGTGTGTGTTGTGCCTGCAGAGATAGAGACATCCAGAAGCCCCCCCCCCAGCCGCAGTCCTCTGTGGAGCTGTGTGCTCTGACTCCTGGGCACAACGCTGGTCTCAGCTTGACAACCGACACCATAATTCCCCCATCCTGACCCCTGATAGGCCAGGTCAGCACAGCATCACCATCACACACTGGCCGCCGGGGGCCTGGCCCAAGGAGGGGTGTGGGTCATGTAGTCCGAGTTACCCCGCCACCACCCCAACCACCACCTCCTAGAGATAATGTGAATTCAATTACCCCCCCCCCCCCCCCACTATGTCTTAGAGGAGCACAGTCCAGAACCCAAGCTGCATGGCAGCGGTGCAAGTGTCTGGACAGAAAAACACACCAAAGAAATTCCAGCCTATTTGGCAGGGAGACAATCTGGTTCCAATCCCTTCAGCCCGTTCTGATGGAATGGTTCTGATGCAGTCTGGTGCCGCTTTCAAAAGTCTCAGTTAGCCCCCTTTATATATCTTCACGAGTCTTCGGTAGAACCAAAACACTGGAGCAGAGTGAATGACTATTTTAGTGAATATTAATCACCGGAGTAAAAGAGAATGACTATTATAGTGAATATTAAACACTGGAGAAGGTGAGAATGACTATTATAGTGAATATTCAACACTGGAGAAGGTGAGAATGACTATTAGAGTGAATATCAAACACTGGAGCAGGTGAGAAAATGAATATCAGTGTGAATATTTAAACACAGGCACAGCTGAGAAAATGACTATTAGAGTTCATATTTAATGCTGGAACAGCCGGAAATGACTATTAGAGTTCATATTAAAACACTGAGCTGAGAAAATTAATATCAGAGTGAATATTTAAACAATGGAGTAAAAGAGAGACTAACTATTGGAGTTAATATTAAATCATTGGAACAGCAGAAAATGACTATCCAAGCTCATATTAAACACTGGAGCAGGAAATAATGTAGATGAAAGTAGATATAAAACACTGAAGCAGCTGGGAAAATGACTACTGGAGTTCACATTAAAGACTGGAGCAAAAGAGAGAATGACTATTAGAGTGAATATAACATGAGCATTACTACTGACCAATTGAAGGTGCGGCAACCGAATAAGAAAACATTTATTTGGGCCCCATTTTACAGAGAAAACATCATAGGCTTTTTGCTCTGTAGAGAAGCCATCCACACACAGACGCACACACACGCACACACACACACACACACACACACACACACACACACACACACACACACACACACACACACACACACAAACCAGCCAGTTTTTATATGTTTTAATGCATTTGAAAAGGACCCTTAGCTAAACCGCTACAGGCACGCCTCTGCAAAGAGAGGGGGGGTTCTGTTAAATGCCCACCCCCCCTCCCCCCTCCCTAAAACACACACACACACACACACACACACACACACACACACACACACACACACACACACACACACACACACACAACACACACACACACACACACACACACACACACACACACACACACACACACACACACACACACATACACACACACCGAACACACACACACACACACACCGAACACACACACACACACACAAACACACCCACACATGCACACACACACACACACACACACACACACACACACACACACACATACACACACAACGAACACACACACACACACACACACACACACACCGAACACACACACACACACACACACACACACACACACACACACACACACACACACACACACACACACACACACACACACACACACACACACACACACACACACACACACAGACACCCAAGAGAGAGGGGTCAGAGGGTCATTCTCTTGGGCCATGCCATGTCTTGCATACCATGTCTCCCCCTCCCACTCCCCCCCCCACCTCTCCCTCCACACACACACGCACACACACACACACACACACACACACACACACACACACACACACACACACACACACACACACACACAAACACACACACACACACACACACGCACACACACACACACACACACACACACACACACACACACACACACACACACACACACACACACACACATAAACACACACACACACACACACACACACACACACACACACACACACACACACACACACACACACACACACACACACACACACACACACACACACACACACACACACAGGCTCCCATCCCCTTTCATCCGTCCCCTGACACTGCTGTCAGAATACATACATGCCCCCTCCCCCCCAGACACAGCCTTTTACCCCTGCGAGGGTGGACCACATGAAAGGCGGACTGGCCATTACCACTACCAACAACAACTACCTCTCTTTGGTTGCTTTTGCTTTACTCCCCCAAGCCACCTCCTGTCGGCCGCCTCCACCTCCCGCCTGGACACCCACTCCTCTGCATCCCCTTCTACTCTTCCTCCTCCTCCTCATCCTCTTCCTCCCCCTCCTCCTACTCCTCCTCTACCTCTTCCTCTTCCTCCTCCTCCTCCTCCACCTCTTCCTCCTCCACCTCCTCCTCTTCCTCCTCTTCCTCCCCCTCCTCCTCTTCCTCCTCCTCCTCATCCTCTTCCTCCCCCTCCTCCTACTCCTTCTCTACCTCTTCCTCTTCCTCCTCCTCCTCCTCCTCCACCTCTTCCTCCTCCACCTCCTCCTCTTCCTCCTCCTCCTCTTCATCCTCCTCTTCCTCCTCCTTCTCCCCCATTGGCGTCATCGTTGTCGTGGTTCATTCTCTGAGACAG
>NC_044061.1:7064406-7071906 GCF_902167405.1 Gadus morhua | reverse complement strand
TGTCTTTGTGCCTACATGTGTGTGTGTGTGTGTGTGTATGTCAACTCTTGTGTGTGTTTGTTTGTGTATGCATGTTTGTGTCTACGTGTGTGAGTGTCTGTGTGTATGTCAACTTGTGTGTCTATGTGTGTATATGTATGTGTATTTTTGTGTGAGTGTGTATGTGTATGTGTGCATGTGTGTTTGTGACTACATGTCTGTGTGTGTGTGTTTGTGTGTGTGCATTTGGGGGTTTCTGTGTGCGTGTGTGTGTCTATGTGTGCATGTATGCATGTGTGTGCGTGTGCATATGTGTGTGTGTGTGTGTGAGTACGTGTATATGTATGGGTGTGTAAATACTTCTGTTCATGTGTGTGTGTGTGTGTGTGTGTGTGTGTGTGTGTGTGTGTGTGTGTGTGTGTGTGTGTGTCCAGGGATCGGCCCTGGATGAAAACAACAAGCAGCGATCAGACTCAGTGACAACAGCTCGACGCCGTGGGCTCCGAGGAGCGGAACTCAAGCTCCTACAACCACTGCCCGGGGACCCCTGAGCGCGGGCTTAAAGGAAGGAGCGTTCGCTGGAGAAAATCCATACTGTCACTGAAGACTGCCATCTAAGATCTAACAGGGCTTGAGAAGGAACTGACACCTTATGTGGGTGTGGTGTGTGTGCGTGTGTGTACGTGTGTGTGTGTGTGTGTGTGTGTGTGTGTGTGTGTGTGTGTGTGTGTGTGTGTGTGTGTGTGTGTGTGTGTGTGTGTGTGTGTGTGTGTGTGTGTGCCTTTATAAAAACCCATGCTCAGAACTTGAAGAAAGTATAGTATAGATGTGTGCTTGTTCATTTTGAGAAAATGATGGCAGTGTTTCATTATTTTTTTCATTTAATTATTAGACTATTGTTTTTAATATTGAAAGCGACAAAAGCACTACAGCTTTTAAATATAGTAATGAAATAATTGAATAGATGAAGGAACATATATAGATAAATATATAGTGATAAAACAAATACAAAGTTTATTTTTTTAAATTCAGCCTACGATAAAGATAACATTGGCCTAACATATCTGTGGTATCTGAGCAAATTGTTTTGCTTCTTGATCTAACTCAACGATTCTAGAGATTGCACATGTATCCATATGCGTTCAAATGGATTGTTAGGTGAATCCTGAGGTCCAGGATGCCTCAAAGTGTCCTCAATTCCTTAATTAGTAAGTCATTAAGGAGTTGCAGCTGTTTGATATCCCTGGTCGCCACAGCCAGACACATCGGCAATGTAGACGTTGTCCTACCCTCCTTATGAATTGTTCTGTAATGCACAGATCTAATTTGACCTGACATAACGGCAGTCCAAATCAAGTGCATGAACTGATCCGATGATGTAAGCTATCTAAGAGATCTACGTGTTGAGCGATCTATCCTGCTGGCCGAAGGGCACACAGAGCAGTGTTCCTCTGAATGAAAAATGGCAGTAGTAAGTCAGGCCTTATGTTCCCTTTAAATACCTCAACGCTTATTTATGACCTGGTCTTTATGAAATCACATTTACGTAATTTTAACTGAATTTGAAATATTTGTAGGATAAGGTTTAACATCAGGCATGATTTCATCCTCCAACCAGAATGACTGGTGCCTATAATTTATGGTTGCAGTGATGAATAAAACCAAACAGAAAGCAAAGCATTGCAGTGTCAGGATGGAGAGGAGAGCTGAGTAAATATTTCAGCATGGTTGTAGGGCTTCCGCGCGTGAGTGTGTGTATGTGTGTGTGAATGTGGGTGGTTGCGTGCGTGTGTGCACACACATATATATGTGTACGTGCGCATCCTCATGTCTCTGCGTGTATGTTTGTGTGTGTGTGTGTGTGTGTGTGTTTGTGTGCGTATATGTGTGTGTGTGCGCTCACTTATATGTGTACGTGTGCGTCCTTATCACCGCGCGCGTGTGTGCGTGTATGTGTTTGTCTCTGTATCCGTGCATGCGTTGCGTGCGTGCGTTTGTGTGTGTGGTGCGTTGAGAACGTGGGGGTGTAGCAGCAGATAGGAGAGCACATCTGGTGGTGGTGGTGGTGCGGGGTGGTGGGGGGGGGGAGGAGGGGGGAGAAACAGCGAGCACGGGGGAGGGAGGGCCCAGGGTGCAGCCCGTGGTGCCCCCCCCCCCCCCCTCTCCCCGTACCAGGCTCTGTTAGGGAGCGGTCGGCCTGTCGCACCATGATTTATGCACTGCTAACGTCCGCGGAGAGCCGTTGCGCGGAGGCTGTGGCATAAACAGCGAATACCTTAAGAGTTTACGGGAAGATTATGACTCAGTGCACGGGAGTAGCGGTCCTCTGACACGGCCAGGCCTGGTTCCTCTCGGTCCCTGACTAATGCACACGGGCAACGGCAGATTACACGCCCGTGCGCGCGCGGGCACACAGGCTGATGCACACTCCTGCTCATGCATACCTTTTACACACACACACACACACACACACACACACAGACACAGACACACACCTCACACACACACACACACACACACACACACACACACACACACACACACACACACACACACACACACACACACACACACACACATACACACACATACACGCACACCAAACACACAGATGATCTTGCAAACCTTTTGAACGCACACAATCTCTCTCTCTCACACACGCACAGGCACACACACACACACACACACACACACACACACACACACACACACACACACACACACACACACACACACACACACACACACACACACACACACACTTACTCCCCTCACAGTGCAGTTAGGGCTTATCTCGACTGTTACTCAAATGTGTGTTTTTTTTCCGCAGGGGAATCTTTCTCTCCTTGCCTCCTTTTTGCAGTAGTGGTAATTGGCCGCGGTCCCTTGCCCTTACAGTTAAATGCTTCACAAATCACACACATGTTTAAAACTAGACAATGTTAGAAATAACAACTCTTGACGGTGTCTTGGCACTGCTGCGCATTCTGGCCTGTAGACTCACGGTAATGTAAACCCTGTTGTGGATGAGGAGAATAAGGGAATCTTCCAGAGGTCCTTAGGTGCAATAACCATTAGGGATAATAATATTAATAAGAAGAATGACCGTAACGATGATAATATTAATCGTATGAATAACGGTATTATTACAATGAACCCGTTTAGGGCTCAGTTATCCTTGGACACCAAGCAGTTGAACCAAGCTGAAACAAACCTCATTTTTAAATACGACTCATCATCACCCCTAGTTGTACAGTATAAAGGGCTTCTTCATGACACAGACTTACAGTTGTTAAGAAACAATAGTTGTTATTTGCTATTATATCTAGGATGAGTCCATTCTCGTCTCCTGTACGGGGGCCGGCTACGGTTCATGGAGGGGACGGCCCATCTGCTCTTCAATCAACCCCCCGCATTCGACCCTTGATTCACCTTCTGTTCTGGCTCTCTTATTGGCCCTCAGATGCAAGACACCCGTCTTCTGGTGTACTGGCCTACATGTGACATCAAACTGTGTCTAATTAGTCGTGCTCCAAACGTAAGGGAGTCTCCTTCTGGCTGAGAGGTCGTCAGCCGTTGTTGGACGGGCTCAGAAACCGCTGGCCAGAAAATGGCTGCGTGTTTGGCCTCGCTGGGGCTATAGTAGTCTGAATATGAGAGTGGGCTTTCGAGGTAGTTCAATCTCTTCAGGTGAAATGTGAACCTTACTTGCACTCCCGCTTACTCCTGACCCCCGTCTTCACTTTTTGAGGACAAAACGGGAACTTTTTCTTTTTTGCTTTGTGGATAATGTTTGAGATTGGTTGCACCACTACTGCAGGTTTATATTGTCAGTGGCCAAACAATCTAATTTAATGTTCTTTTCAGGTCGGTTGTTTCGAAAAGATTTTGTTTTGTAGGCCTATGGCCAGCAACAAATAAATCTATGATACAAAAGTAAACGTTATTTATTGATGGGTTTTTTGCTGCTGTGCTTGATTTTTGGGATTTATATTTTCCTTTTTAATTTTTTTTCTCTACTGTCCCATCATCCCCTCTGTTTACAGCCCAGCTGGGCCTGCAAGGTGTGTTTGTGAGAGAGTGAGTGTGTGTGTGTGTGTGTGTGTGTGTGTGTGTGTGTGGGGGGGTGTCTGTGTGTGTGTGTGTGTGTGTGTGTGTGTGTGTGTGTGTGTGTGTGTGTGTGTGTGTGTGTGTGTGTGTTTGTCCGTGTCTGTGCGTGTTTCCGCAAGTGTGTGTATGCGAAGCCTGGTTGTGTTCGTGTTTGTATCTGTGCAATCTTTTGTGTGCGTGTGTTTGTGTGGATGCATGCGTGTCTTTTTCGTGTGTGCATGATTGTGTGTCTTTGAGTGTTTGCTCGTGTGCTTGTATGTGTGTCTTTGAGTGTGTGTGTGTGCGCATGTGTGTTTGTATGTGTGTGCGTGTGTGTGTGTGTCTCTGAGTGTGTGTGTGTGTGTGTGTGTGTGTGTGTGTGTGTGTGTGTGTGTGTGTGTGTGTGTGTGTGTGTGTGTGTGTTTGTCCGTGTCTGTGCGTGTTTCCGCAAGTGTGTGTATGCGAAGCCTGGTTGTGTTCGTGTTTGTATCTGTGCATCTTTTGTGTGCGTGTGTTTGTGTGGATGCATGCGTGTCTTTTTCGTGTGTGCATGATTGTGTGTCTTTGAGTGTTTGCTCGTGTGCTTGTATGTGTGTCTTTGAGTGTGTGTGTGTGCGCATGTGTGTTTGTATGTGTGTGCGTGTGTGTGTGTGTCTCTGAGTGTGTGTGTGTGTGTGTGTGTGTGTGTGTGTGTGTGTGTGTGTGTGGGTGTGTCTGTGTGTGTGTGTGTGTGTGTGTGTGTGTGTGTGTGTGTATGTGTGTTTGTCCGTGTCTGTGCGTGTTTCCGCAAGTGTGTGTATTAGAGATGCACCGATTGCAAAATTCTTGGCCGATACCGATTTCCGGTTTTTAAGGAGGTCTGACCTGCCAAAACCGGTTTTTCCGATACCGATTTTCTAAGAAATAATTATAATCATATAATATGTTGATAGGTTTTCAATGTAGTGAGTCCCCGGGACCCACAGGTGGCGAGTTGGGTGGGTCCCTGAGAAATTCAATGGGTCCCGACTCCCCAGTTTAAAAAATGTGTTTCTTTTTTATTATTATTCTATTTCTTAAATGAAATTAATAGTGTTAAACTCAATACATGAAATTGTCATCTGAAAAGCGCAGCCATTTGTATGTGGTGAGCCACTGCTTCAGAAAAGTTCGCTTTTTTTGGGAGGAACATGTAGAAGGTTGAGGCAATTCTTCTGCAGTGGGCTCATCAGGCTCAGTAGAGGGGGAGGCAGAAGTAGGTACAGGCAATGTTGAGGTACTCTCTCTAGGGCTGATCAGAGTCAGGGAGGAGTGCAGAGGTAGTGGGGACAGAAAATGCAGCTGCAATAGTTTGCTGACCTGCAATAGGTTTCATCTTTTTCTTTGGTGGTATTTTTGCGTTCTCTCTTCTCTGCCTGTTTCTCGAGAAAAACGGGATCTCGTTGGAAGCGCGATGTATGCGCAGGCGCCGTTTGGGCATAACAATATGTAGGCTGCCGTTCAATGTAGTTTTCATCACCACCACCGGATTATGTTTCATTTATTTCATTACAGCACGTCCCCTAAACGTTACAACATAATCGACACGAATGAGCACAGCATCGAGCAGTGGAAACGTGGGTTTATTTACTATGAAGTTTGTATTTTTAATTGTTGAAATGAAATCAGCGGTGACGAGCTAGTTGTTTTGGTAGCGGCTAAATTAGCATGTCGCGATACTTTGAACAGGGGATCACGTCTGCGCCGAGTAGATGCGCAGAGGGTTGAAACAGTGCTTGTCTGGTCTGCTCACAAGAAGGTTTCTTTGGCCAGTTACTGTGATTAAACACGAGTTGTTTAATGTTCACAATGTATCGTTTTTCATGGGGAAAATTAGATGCGTCCCCGGGACGCATGGATAGTGAGTTTAGTGCGTCCTTTCAGATTTGAATGCGTCAGGGACGCAGGACGCGTACCTAGCAACATGATCCCCCACGGCTTATTTTTGACTTGCAAGCATTACAAACAGCGTGTTTTGGGTCGTCCTGGCACACAGTGAAATAAGTCCAAATCAGCGACATGTTTTTCTTCCCGCGCTCTGGGCGCCTTGAGCTGCTACGCACCGCGCATGCGGGTGAGTTTGATCGGCCGAAAACCGGAAATTACGACAGTGACCGGCAGGTCACCGATTGTGGCCGATTGGATACAAAACCGGCTTTTTTAATCGGCGGCCGGTTGATCGGTGCATCTCTAGTGTGTATGCGAAGCCTGGTTGTGTTCGTGTTTGTATCTGTGCAATCTTTTGTGTGCGTGTGTTTGTGTGGATGCATGCGTGTCTTTTTCGTGTGTGCATGATTGTGTGTCTTTGAGTGTTTGCTCGTGTGCTTGTATGTGTGTCTTTGAGTGTGTGTGTGTGCGCATGTGTGTTTGTATGTGTGTGCGTGTGTGCGTGTCTCTGAGTGTGTGTGTGTGTGTGTGTGTGTGTGTGTGTGTGTGTGTGTGTGTGTGTGTGTGTGTGTGTGTGTGTGTGTATGTGTGTGTGTGTGTGTGTGTGTGTGGTGCCTCGGTGCAGCCAGCGAAGGCTGAGGCCCGGGGTAGCTCCTCGCGTCCTGAAACATTAATGCGCCAGCGTGATTAGCCATGCCATCACAGGGCCCCCTGCTCCTCCTCTATTGATTTGTATTTTTTTTCTTTCCCTTCCGATCATCCACCCCCCCGCCCCCCCCCCCCTCCCTCTACACCTCCTCCCACACACCCTGACTGCACCTCCCCCTACCCCAGCCCCCCTTCAGAAGGCCTGGGGCGAGGGGGTACGGTGGTGGTGGTGGAAGGTGGAGGAGGGTGGAGGTGGTGTGTTCTCCTGTAGAGAGGCAGAGGGGGGCTGCTGCTGCTGTTTCTGCCTCACTCTCCCAGGCCTAGACACACACACACACAGACACGCACGCACACACACACGCACACACACACACACACACACACACACACACACACACACACACACACGCAAACACACACCCACACACACACACACACACACACACTCACACACACACACACACACACACACACACACACACACACACACACACCCTCTCCCTGGAACCGAGCCTCTCCGGGATGGTTCAGGGCATCCTCCTAGTGCCCATCCTTGTGTCTCTCTTACCCAACTCAGTTTGAGGAGGGGGGGGGGGGGGGCAGACATCTGACAGCAACCCCCCAGCTGATCAGGAGGGGGGCCAAGGGGTGTTTGGGGCCAAGGTGTACTTGGGCGTCTATGTGTGTGTGTGTGTGTGTGTGTGTGTGTGTGTGTGTGTGTGTGTGTGTGTGTGTGTGTGTGTTTGTGTGTATGAGTGTGTGCGAGTTTGTGTGTGTGTTTTTGTCTGTGTGCGTGCGTGTTTGTGTGTGTGCGTGTGCGTGTGTGTGTGTGTGTGTGTGTGTGCGTGTGGATGCTCGTGCGTTTGCGTGCGTGTGTGT
>NC_044061.1:7056906-7059406 GCF_902167405.1 Gadus morhua | reverse complement strand
ACACACACACCCTGCCCCCCACTCCCTCCCGCCGCGCTCCCCTCCCTAAAGGATCATGGTGTCAACAGCCCAATCACGGCTGCAGCATCTGTAATAGTGATTCACCCAGAGGCCCAATCAACCGGGTTGTAACCTATATATTATATACAGGCTAATCTCCCTACAATAAGGTACCGCATGTTGGAACTAATGACCAAAGTACAAAAATATCTATAGATAGACACGTTATTGGCAGTAGTTGCAGTAGATCATTGAGTTGTAATCTGAGTTTTTTTAAAACATTCATTCCAGATCTTGTTAATTTTTTTTTTTTATGTGCTCGCTGTACTTACGTCATCCTTGTTCATGGCGGATATCCAATTCTGCTCTTGACTACTCCCCTATTTAAATCAATCTAAATATAGCATATATTTTGATGACTCTGATAATATAGTATCAATCGCTGACCAAGGTCCCACTCATCTTTATGATCAAGCGATGAAAAGCGGCCATTCCTTATTGACCAATGTAGCACCAGCGTGCTTGCTCCTGCTCTCCAGCATAGATGCATTGTGGGACGGCTGGCAGGTGGGCGTTGGAGGTCCGAGGAGTCTGATGCCAGCAGCCATTAGCGTGGGGCTCAGCGTTCAGCTGGCCTGGCGCTAGATGGATATCGATCGCACTTCCTAACAGAGTGGCGGCGATAATGTGACAAGTCACTTCCTCTACCTCCCCCCCCTCATTCCCCTCCCCTCCCACAACATGCACTCTGGCGTTGGCCTTTATCGCCAGAGTGCATCGGAGAGTAGCACTTCCTAGAAGCGCTCTCTCTCTCTCCGTCTCTGTCTCTATCTCTCTCTATGTCTCTCTGTGTCTCTCTGTGTCTCTCTCTCCCTCCCTCCCTCTCTCTCTCTCTCTCTCTCTCTCTCTCTCTCTCTCTCTCTCTCTCTCTCTCTCTCTCCCTCTCTCTCTCTCTCTCTCTCTCTCTCTCTCTCTCTCTCTCTCTCTCCCTCTCTCTCTCTCTCTCTCTCTCTCTCTCTGTCTCTCTGTGTCTCTTTATCTCATTCTACCCCACCCCGGGGACTGCCCGGCCAGGGGATCGGATGACGCTGTGGTGACACCGCTTAATGGCTCTCTCTCCCTCCGAAACAGGAAGTGACTTATGGCACAGGGGTTGGGTGGGGGTTGGGTCAGCTAACACAATTGAGGACCAACATGGGGGATCGGCGGACTCAGTACGGGTGTGTCTCTTCTCCCATGCATTAGGCTGGGTCAATGTGCTTGCAATGTGTGTTTATGTGTGTGTGTGTGTGTGTGTGTACCTTTTTTCCTATGCATAAGCTTGTGTGTGAGCATGTGTGTGTGCGCATGTATAACCAAGCCCTGTGTGTGTGTGTGTGTGTGTGTGTGTGTGTGTGTGTGTGTGTTTGCGTGTGCGTCTGCCTGGCCGTGTGCGTGTGTGTCCCGGTGCTGGGCCCTGTTTGATGTAGCAGTGTGTCTGTGTCGGCCCTGTGGTGGAGGTGGAACAGGTGTGAGGGCCACAGAGCGCGGCTCAGACACGCCAGCCCACCAACACAATGAGGTCATTGTGCAGCGCACACATTCCTGCACAGGGCCCTCGGACTGCACGAGCTGCAGGTAGCCGTCTGTGTGTGTCTGTGTGTAGAGGGGTGTGTGCATGTTTAGTTTGTGTGTGTTTGTGTATATGAGTGTGACGGGCTGTGTGTGTAGGGGTGTCGAGTCTGTGTGTGTGTGTGTGTGTGTGCGTGTGTGTTTGTGTGTGTTTGTGTGTGTGTGTGTGTGTGTGTGTGTGTGTGTGTGTGTGTGTGTGTGTGTGTGTGTGTGTGTATACCTAGCTCCAGGTGATAAGGATTTGGATGAGATTTGCAATATGAAAAGGATGTGTGCTCGCCAGCTGCATGTTCTTACACACACAAACACACACACACACACACACACACACACACACACACACACACACACACACACACACACACACACACACACACATACACACACACACACACACACACACACACACACACACACACACACACACACACACATACACACACACACACACACACACACACTCAGCCAGGTGACGATTCTCCGGTGTTGCAACGTCAGCGTCTTTCTCCAGCGTGAGTGGGCGTCGGAGTGAGCTGGCCGGGGTTTTTCCAAACGTGCCTCCACCACCCCCAGCCTCCCCCAGCAGTCAGTGCCACGTATCTTGTGTGTGTGTGTGTGTCCTGCATCCCGGGGTACCGGCCGTTAAAACACAGAGAGGGTCCGCCCGCCGCCGCCGCCGCCGCCGCCGTTGCCGCCGCCGCCGCCGCGAGGAAGGAGAGGCAGGAGAGGAAGGTGACGTCACGTGTTTTTGAGTCAGTGGCATCTGTGTTTGTTTGGGTGCTGGCTGAGAAGTGTTACCCCCACCGACCCACCCCAAGCCCCTTCCCTGTGTAGATCAACCCCCACATGCCAGCCTTCGCTCCAGCTTCCTTTCCCTCCCTCCCTCCTT
>NC_044061.1:7041906-7044406 GCF_902167405.1 Gadus morhua | reverse complement strand
CCAACCCCAGTCTCTTATGATCTCATGTTATGGGAGGTGACAGGCCAGTGCTTCAGCGTGTGGACTGCGGACCAACCATAACACAGCTGGACCACAACTCAGCTCCAGTCAAATCCCCAGCCAGAAGTCGATGTGGTTGTGTTTCAGTATGGCCCTTGTTTTTCTGAACACTGCGACGACAGAGATGGATGCATCTCTGAAAGCGTGGAATGCGGGGCTCTGGTTTGAATCCCGACCCTCGCAGGGCTGTTGTTCTGACGAACATCGTGGTACTCCTTCTGGTCTAGAAATGCTCTTCATCCACACCCATTGGTTGGTGAGGCCAAATGTGTCTGTGTGTTTGTGTGTACGGGACAAGATGTTCACGCGTTCACATTCCTGGTACGGCCGTTTACTGTACGTGCGTCTCATTGTTTTTGATGGCAGAGGAAAGCAAATGGTTCCCCTGTGCATACTTTACACACATGCTCCTCCAAAACCACCCACATCCCCTACTTTGGGCCTCTGAAATCGTCCACCTAATCTAAACTCTGTCTATGCTTTCCCCGACTGAAGGACTCAGTCGAAGTCAATCACAACGGTTTTGAATGAATATTTAAAGTTATTCAAATAACCTAGCCAGCCGCTGCCATTAGGTATTTGACAATCGCTGATGTAAACTATAATGAAATCCTAATGTATCAGGACTGTAACTGTTTCATTGTTTAGCAACTCAAGGATGTGTTGCCAGCTACCAAGAAGGTCAGATCTACACACTACTACAGTTCTGCATGATTCCAAGAATTCTAAAACTGGCCGTTTGTTATTCCCGAGGTGTGTGTGTGTGTGTGGGTGTGTGTGTGTGTGCAGGGTGTGTGTGTGTGTGTGTGTGTGTGTGTGTGTGTGTGTGTGTGTGTGTGTGTGTGTGTGTGTGTGTGTGTGTGTGTGTGTGTGTGTGTGTGTGTGTGTACCATATGTGTTCTAGTATGAGTTTGTTGACGCATGTGTGTGTGTGCGCGTGTGTGTTCATGTGTGTTGGTGTGAGTCTTTATGCGTGCGTTAATGTGTGTTAATGTGTGTGTACGTGTGTTTGTGTGTGTATGTGTGTGCATGTGTGTAAACCCTTCTAGGTCACCTCACAACAGCCCAGCGTGGGAGGAAATCCTCTGCTTCAACATCCCACTGGTGACCGAAACCTAGGGCTCCGTTTCTCCGGCTGGGGGAGAGAGAGAGCGTACCAGTCGTCTCTCATTCCTCCTCCCTGTAGTCCCGGACTGTGGGCGGGACTGTCTGTTCGTTCTTCATGTAAGCAATCTTTGCTCTTTCTAGATTATTGTTCTTTGCGTGATGGGGGACAGCAGTCAGAGGCCTTGCACGGCAGTCTGAGCTGTTATAACTCACTTTTTTTTCAATTGAGTTATTTGTCATCAGATAGAATACATGTCTTAATGAGGTCCGACAATATCGGAGTAAAACCCATCACCCATTCAGCAGGGAGTGTAACAGCCTAACCCCTCACCCTCATGCCCTCCTATTTATTTGATTTGCGACTCTCAATGAGACCATTTAATGTTTTGTGTTTTTTTAATTTCTTAGTTTCATAGCTGCTTGGACCAGTTTCTATGCCTCTGTTCCGGAGTTAGTGCCCGCGCTGCAGTACATTAGCACCCCGGCCCGCTAACAATTTTACTCAATAACTCAAGAGAGAAGTATGTATTTATAGCCGCTACTACCGTCCTGCACTGTTCTATTAACATTTGAAGTGCACTCAGTGGCGCACACAGTTTTTTTCCCTAATGCCGTTATATATAAAACCAATCTCTTCTAAAGACCTTGCCCTGTCGCCCACACACACGCCTGTGTGTGTGTGTGTTTGTGTGTGTGTGTGTGTGTGTGTGTGTGTGTGTGTGTGTGTGTGTGTGTGTGTGTGTGTGTGTGTGTGTGTGTGTGTGTGTGTGTGTGTGTGTGTGTGTTGTGTGTGTGTGTGAGAGTACCAAACCTACCCACACATGGTATGTTGAAAGCTATCCTTTTTAAATAAGAAAAAATATCTTGTTTTATTTGATACTGGTCTGTATCATCCTTTCTGTTTAACTGTTTTACAAAAAGCAGGTCACCCACACACACACAGACACACACACACACCGAGGCTCATTTGTCCTCATAATTCTGCTTCTTTTGATCACCAAACAACCATAACAACGGACACAGTCACCCGCACCTTGAGTGGAAGGCCCTATGGTCTGATCAGTGTCTTTAAGAGACATACAGAGAGTGAGAGATTCAGAGGGGAGAGAGGGAGAGGGATCCACAGAGAGAGAGAGAGAGAGAGAGAGAGAGAGAGAGAGAGAGAGAGAGAGAGAGAGAGAGAGAGAGAGAGAGAGAGAGAGAGATACAGAGAGAGAGTGACAGGGAGATACAGAGAGAAAAGGAGAAGGTGTATGGAAACAAATTCAAAGAGAGAGACTGAGGAACAGACAGAGAGGGGGCCCGATACAGAGTCGTATACATGAAGACAGAA
>NC_044061.1:7029406-7039406 GCF_902167405.1 Gadus morhua | reverse complement strand
GGGCACCAACACACACACATACGCATACGCATACACACACACGCGGCACCTATCACCAGCCACCCCCTCCTTCCACTCCTCCCCTCGCCAACTCCCAAGATACTTCCGCGGTTTTCGCTATTTAGCCCAGGGAACAGCAATCTCTGTCAGGGAGGGAGCGGGCCTAATCCGGGCCAGGTCCCGGGCAGTGTTTGGTATTCCATCCCCTAGGTATGGAATAAATACCAGGGGATGAGGAGCGGGCGGGGGAGGGGGGGGGGGGGGGGGGGGGGGGGGGGGGGGGGGGGGGGGGGGGGGGGAGAGAGGGGGGGGCGCTGGTTAAATGGAGCTGCCTGGACGACCACAGGGTAGGGGGAGTGGGAAGGGGGGCACAGAGGGGTTTCCATATCAACCAGTGTTACATACCCTGATGGGATGTTTCTTATCCATATGTAAGTTTTGCAGAGAGTGGGCAGAGGGGGATATTTTTTAACAAATAAAAAGGGCTTTGATCTCCCATTGAAAGTATTCGCAGTACAAATAAGTTCTCACTTCAAGGGTCCTCGCGGGCTGCGTTTAATTTCTGTCTGCCAGCGAGGCTTTTGCACATCTGATGATTTTTTTTTTCTGTGTGTGTGTGCTTTTTTAACATTAAACAGGTTCCCGAGAAGAACTGAAGACAAGCATGAACTCTATTTGTGCTAGTCAAAACTAGAAGTGAGTCCAATTGTAGTCCTAAAGAATCTAGAATTGAGTGTTAAAAATCGCAGGTTCTCTCTGCCGAAGTTCAATGCGTTTTTTTCACATTCTTATTTTTTCCGTATCTTTTATTGGCAAGCTCCCAAGAATCCGATGTTTTGTTTAGCAAGACAAATGACATCAGTAGAGATGCTCGGCTCAATGCACCTTGAAGGAGAACTCTGTAGTTTTGTAACCTACACCGTTTCTTTTTTTATGTAACTTACTGGAGATTTTCGAGGACGTGCATTATTTTAATTGGTCCAGTATTGAGCAGCTGCTCAGTCCCAGACTGCAATACAATATGTCGGGGAAACTGCGCCACTCAAAGAATGTCAGCTACAAGAGTTTTTTGTTGTTTTTTTTGGCACCTAGAGGCACTTAGACGGAAGTGTTTGAAAATGTTGGAAACATGTCGCTTTTCTGCTTTTTAATCACAATGGGCCAACGCTGGGACTTCTGGATCCTTTTATTTCTGTCCTCACCACCATTGTGTTAGTACAATAATGACTGCTCTTTGTGTTATCACAGATTCCCACACATTATGTTTGTCTGCAAACTTTGGATTAGGCACCTCATAAGCGCATTGTCTCTCTCCATCAGCTTTGTTTTCGATTGAGGAAAGTACAAAATAACAACACTTTTGAGTCGTTGTTCTTTAATGGCCACAGTTGTCTATTTATTCCAGTCTGGTTAAAAAAAAAACAGCCATGACAAGAGGCATCTCAATACTGGATCAATAATCATTTTTAAAAAATGAAAAAATAAAAATAAAAACACAAATAAGATGAATTGAAAAACAAAATAAAAACAGATGTTGAAGTAAATTGAAGCGATACACCAAACAGCTTCTCCCCCAACCTCAGCAAAAGAGGGCAGAGGACAGAGTCCCTGATCCCCTCGCCTCTCTCCCCTAGCCCAGGCTTGACTCCGTGACACGTTGCTAAGCCCCAGCCCTCCCCGTCCCCCACGCTGACTGTCGACAGGGCTGTTAATGAGGCCAGCATGGACGCTACAGCGCCTTGCGTGTCGGGACTCGAAGTGGTTTTCACCCCTCAGGTCTCAACCACATGGTCCTGGATCCTGATCGCTGCTCAGCACCACCGCCAACGCTCAATCACATCCCCGGGCAGGACGGGGACACTGACATCTGGATGAGGTCAACAAGCCGGCGAATAATGAGGAGGTTGTTTTAGTTTTTTTGAGTTTTAAATGTGTTTTTATGTTTGAAGTCATTGTAGGCCAACGTACATTTGTCGGGATTATCTGGGTATATGAAACGCGCAAAACGTACTAATTCCATAATATTCAAATATAATTGTTCTAATCTATTTGGCTCCGTAAGCAAAGGTTGCTTCTGACGTTGCCTAACGAGAACGTCAGATGCCCTAGTTTAGGGCTCTCTCTCTGCCTCTCTCGCCCTGTGTCGGTGTCTTTGTGTGTGCCTCTCTCTTTTTTCCCCTCTTTTCACCATCATCCCACTTCATTACCCCACCCCATATTACCCCACCCTCCCCCATGCCACAGGTACGGCAGCAAACCTGTGGTTTAAGACGAGTGCCTGTTAAAACTTGCTGTGTAATTTTTGGATTAGCAGATGCCTCTGATGGCAAAAATCATCAGAGCTTCTCCCCGTGGCCATGCGAGGTGTGAATGAAGGCAGTGACTAGGGAAAAGACTTAACCCCCCAAAAAAACTAAACACTAAAAAGTATTAAACCGATACTTATGATGTTGATGACCAATGTGAGAACAGATACAAGGTTTGAGGTGCGATTACGTAAGCCCCAAAAAGTTGTACGAGGGAGGTATCTGGTCTTATCTCTCTTCCGTGTACTTTTTGAACGCCCACTGATTTAACTGTAGCATCATTGAAAAATAGGACTCAGAGCACATGGTTGTGCTCGTTGATTTGCTTTTGGCACCTTGACGCCATCCAGAATCGATGAGTTTTTCTGCACTTCAACGTTCCCTGAAACCGTATGGAAAGTCATCACATAATTTAAAGGCTGTTTGAATGGCTGTGGATTCTGTTTTTTTCGTTATTTTTTATTTTCTTTCCTTTTTGAGTGTCCTATCCTTGTACACTCATATACTGGGTCCCCGTGTCCTCCCAAAGAAATGCTTAACACGGTCGCTGACACATTCCTGACTGCACAAGGCATAACTTGTTATGGAGGTTGTTCACAGGACTATGCTAAGGTGAAAGACGCACACATACGCACACACATAAGCACACACATACACAAACATGAACATGCACATACACATACACATGGACAACCACACACATGCACGCAAAAATTCTCACACACACACACACACACACACGCACACCTATACACGCACAGACCCATACATGCACACACACACACACACACACACACACACACACACACACACACACACACACACACACACACACACACACACACACATACACACACACACAAACACACTTGCACACAAACTTTCTCACTCTCACACACGCACACACACACACACTCACACACACACACACACACACACACACACACACACACACACACACACACACACACACACACACACACACACACACACACACACACACACATAAATACATTCTCACACACACACATGCTCACACAAACACGCAGACACACTTGGAAAGGGGCAGCATTGATTTTAGGGAATTACTCAGAGTGAGGAAGAGAGAGAGAGAGAGAGAGTGAAGGAGGAAGAGAGAGACAAAAAGAGCGGGGGAGTGGAGTGAGAGAGGGAGAGAGCGACAGAGAGAGAGAGAGAGAGAGAGAGAGAGAGAGAGAGAGAGAGAGAGAGAGAGAGAGAGAGAGAGAGAGAGGAAGAGGAGGGAGTTTCTCCTGACTGCATTAGCAGTGCCTCCAGCCTTTGTGATTCCTTTTGATCAAATCTCTGTGAAAGATGAGTGTCATGCCCCCTTCCAGCCAGCTGTGGGGGGAGACTGCCCTGGCCTTGTGCGTGTGTGTGTGGGGGGCTGGAGTGTGTATCTGTAGGTGTGTAGGTGAGCCTGTGTGGCTCCATAGGCCTATGCATTAACGACATTATCCCCTGTATGTTTGAGTGCACTTGTACATGTGGATGCCATGGAACTGTGTTTTTGTGAGTGCCCTTGCGTGCACGTGTGTGTGCGCGTGGTTGTGTGTCTGTGTGTGTGAGCAGGGAGCTCCTGAGGTGAGAATGCAGAGTGGGAGGATCTCATTCCAATCCCCTGTGCCCAGTTCAACACACACACACACACACACACACACACACACACACACACACACACACACACACACACACACACACACACACACACACACACACACACACACACACACACACACACACACACATACACACACACACTGAACATCTTGAGTAGTTTAGAGCCAGTCCACCGCAACATTAGAGGGTGAGCAAGGAGAGAGGGAGAGAAAGAGAGAGAGTGAGAGAGAGGAGGAGGAGGAGGCAAGAGAGCGTGTGCGTGTGCGTGTGTGTGTGTCAGAGTGAAAGCACGGTGACTTTTGCCTTTTACTCCGGAGTGAGTGGTTGCGCTCGGTGGTGGCTCCCTGAACTTGTGTGTGCCTGTTTTTCTGTGCTCGTGCACGCGCATGTGTGTGTGTTTGTGTGTGTGTGTGCGTGTGTGTGTTTGTGTGTGAGTGAGTGCCTGACAGAAAAGAGGAGAAGAGAATAGATGTGAGTGAGAGTTGGAGAGAGAGAGAGATAGAGTTGGATAGAGAGGCAGAGTTGGAGAGAGAGTGAGAGGAAGAGAGCGAGCGAGAGAGAGAGAGAGAGAGAGAGAGAGAGAGAGAGAGAGAGAGAGAGAGAGAGAGAGAGAGAGAGAGCGAGAGAGAGGGCGAGCGAGCAGCGGTGTGCATGTGTACTCGTGTTTCTGCAGGAGACAGCGCTGGGTGTGTGATGGCTCTTTAGTACTTGTGCAGACAGGAGAGTTGGAGGCAGATCCTTTGTGGGAGTCGCGGGGAATGGCAAACTACGCCTTATCCTTGGAAACATAGGAAGAGTGACAATGGCTGAGGTAAGACGCTCGGCTTTTCTTCTATCTCTCTCTCTCTCTCTCTCTGCCCCGCTAAGCGCTTTGATTCCTCTGTCTCCCGTCTCCCCCCCCCCCGTTCCACACCTGGGGTCCCCGGCTCTCTGGCGGTGGGCTGGCAGAAGCCTGGGGACGGCGTCTCTCCGAGTGTTGTCGGACTAAAGGAGAATGGGGTTTTTTGGGGTCTGTGTGGCTGACTTCGGACGGATGGACTTTATCTTGAATGTTTGCCCCCCAGGTGGCGAGGTGCTTTTTGTGCGGATCAGGGGAAGTCATGTTCTGGTTAAGCGCTACATGATGTTTTTTTAGATTGAGAAAAAAAATAGCTCTGGGGAGGAATGTGTGCTTTTATTGGAAGGAGTGGAGAAGGACACATTCTGGACTTTGTGTCACAGTCATAAAGAAAAGAGAATTCCTTGAACCGCAAAAAAACATAAAATGACTCAACATGATTGCATTTTGCAATCACGTTGAACGCTCAATGTACCGCTGTGTAATACATAGAAAAACACAAAACAAGCGTGAGGGAATGTGTGAGAAAGTGTCTTCACGAAGCCTCGTTGCCAAGGGCCATCCAAAACTCAGACAGTCGACGGGCACAAGTTCATCACACTTTTCCTCGATTATTTTTATTATTACGTGCTATTCTGTGTTGTTATATTATATTCCTTCCAATTCCATTTCGAAAAATAAACCAACGAGAAGTCAAACAATGATATCGGACTTGACTGAGTGATTCAAAGAAAAAAAACGAGATGGAAACTTGGAGGAATCAGGAGTTTTTTATTCCCGTCATGTCCAGTCTCGGATATCCCACACTCCATGCGTTCACCGTGTGTCATCAGTTACTTCACTCTGAGTCGCGTCCCTGCGTCTGTTGCCCAGCTCTGTTGCATGAGAACCAGCACAGGCATGCTTGCTTTAAACCCCCCCCCCCCCCCCCCCCTCCAACACACACACACACACACACACACACACACACACACACACACACACACACACACACACACACACACACACACACACACACACACACACACACACACACACACACACACACACACACACACACACACAAACCCCCTACCCTACACTCTTGGATGGCTGGCTGCTGTTGGAATGTAATTTAAAAGTAGGCTAATGTTTTGTTGCAGCCATAATGTAACAATTAGCTAAGCTGTCTGAGTGCCGATGTTGGGTAGCAGCAGACAACTCACTTTCTCTCCTGTACTCTCTTTTTCCCATTCTCCGTTGGTGTGTGCGTATGTGTGTGTGTGTGTGTGTGTGTGTGTGTGTGTGTGTGTGTGTGTGTGTGTGTGTGTGTGTGTGTGTGAGTGTGTGAGCGTGTGTGTTTTTGTAAACCTTCTCCAACTGTTATTGGAGAAACAGTTTGTGGTTGGACTCATTATACTAGCGTTGGTAAGCAGAGCATCCACAGTGCCGAGAGGACACGAAACAAACATAACCAAAGTTCTTACTGCAGGATGAAGCCGATGATGGTAGTTTAGGGAAAAGTTCAGAGAATGTAATTGATTCAAGTAATTCATAGACACGGTCATAATGGAATAATGGCTTTTTGTGGGGGATTTTGGTGGCTGTAGGTATTCCTTTGGAGAGGAACAGAATAGTTCTCATTGTCAAACGTTGTGGAATGAAAAACTGGTTATATAAATTGTTGTTATATTTTTTTACTTAGAAAACAGCACAGGCAAATATACATAATGAATAAAATCATTTTGAGCATTTTAAGATGTTTTAAATTAAAGACAATGAATGTCCATTTTTGTTTTCGATAAAAAGAACATAAACATGTTACAGAAATATATATATTTGTAGCTTTTAGATTTATTCCTACAAAAATACAACGTTAAAATTATTGGCAAAAAAGTATCTTTAAAAAGAAATTGCAGCTGAATAATCTGAATTTGTTCAGAATGGGGATTTCAATGGACAACACATTTCTTAAATATATAAATACTTCCCCACTTCTTCGATAAGTTAAAGTGACCATGATTACAACCATACTTCCATTCCTGTCATTTTCAATAACTGCAGGGGCAAAACAAAGTGTTTTTAATGTACAAGAATGTACCCCTACACAATTACGTGCAGAAACACCCATCCACACAGACACACAAAAACATACACACATAGACGCGCGCACACACACACACACTTACACATACACACCGAAAAACACACGTATACAGACTCACATAAAAAAATGCAAAAGAAGGAAAACAACAGCACCAAAGTGAGAACCTGGGATTGCTTTGACGTGTGTTTGTGTCAGACCACTTCAGAACATTAACGGTATCTGTCTATCTATATCCTTTTATCTATCCCTCCATCTTTCCCCTTCTCAATCTTCCTTCACTTTAACGCCTCCATTTCGGCACATCACGCACGTGTGTGTTTTTGCTGTTTTTAGGTGTTTTCGTGCATGCGTGCGTGTGTGTGTGTGTGCTGGCGTGCCCTTGAGTGTGTTTGTGTGTGTGTGTGTATGTGTGTGTCTGTGTGTTTTTGAGTGTGTGTATGTGTGTGTGCGTGCGTGCATGCGTGTGTGAGTTGCCGTGTGTGTGTGTGTGTGTGTGTGTGTGTGTGTGTGTGTGTGTGTGTGTGTGTGTGTGTGTGTGTGTGTGTGTGTGTGTGTGAATGTATGCGTGGGGGTGGTGCATGCATGTGTGTGTGTGTGAGTGTCTGTGTGTGTGTGTGTTTGTGTCAGCTTCATTAGCTTCATGATGGTCCATCCGTGAGGGGCGTCCACCCCTGCCTAAGACCCCCCTCCCCCTCGCAGCGTCTCCTGGAGCATGATACCCCCCCCTCACCCACCCTCCACCCACCCACCAAGCCTCCAGTCACCCACCCAACCACCCACCCACCCACCGCAACCTCCAACCCCACCACCACCCACCACCTACACCACCACCCAGGCTCCCCTCTTACCCCGACTACCCAGGTTCTGTCCTGCTCCGCCACCAGAAGGCTTGCTAGGATTTGTACGCCAGATGTGACAGGATTGTCAGGGGGGGAGGAGGAGAGGGGGGAGGAGGGGAGAGGGGGAGGAGGGGAGCTCTGATATTAATCAGAGCGTAGCTGGGAGCCAAAAACTCTTCTCTTCCCTCTCTCTCAGGATCAGTGTACCAACATGTTCCTCTCATTTAGTACTCCTCGGGTCTCTCCCACAGTCAGCTCCTCCTGAATCTCCCTCTCCCTGTATCTCTCTCTAGGTCTCTTGCGCTCTTTTTCTCTCTCTCACTCTCTCCTTATGTCTCCCTCTCCGTCCGTCTCTCTCTCTCTCTCTCTCTCTCTCTCTCTCTCTCTCTCTCTCTCTCTCTCTCTCTCTCTCTCTCTCTCTCTCTCTCTCTCTCTCTCTCTCAACGCGTTTCTCCAGCGCATCGCGCTCTGAAGCCACCAACGGCAAACTTTAGGCTTCCTTCTCAATTTCCACTTTTGCCTTTTTCTTTAACTTCGCTTTTCTGAAAACTACCGCAACTTTTTTATGTCTTTTCAAAAGGGATCCACTCTTCCTTCCCTTTCTCATGGATATTCAGGTAAAGATGTGTTGCACCTGGTGTGTGTTTGTATGTGTGTGTGTGTGTGTTTGTGTGTGTTGTTTTTTTTTGTGTGTGTGTGTGTGTGTGTGTGTGTGTGTGTGTGTGTGTGTGTGTGTGTGTGTGTGTGTGTGTGTGTGTGTGTGTGTGTGTGTGTGTGTGTGTGTGTGTGTGTGTGCATAGCATGTGTTTGAGGAGTGTGTGTTGCCTCCACATGCACACTTTGATTGACTGGTGGATAGTTGGAAATAATGAGTTTTTCATGGTGTCTTTGGGCTGTATGGTCTCCTAATAGGCTCAAGCAGCCTGTCACTACACGCAGCAGCCTGGCTTTTCCTGTGGTTGTCTCTGTGTGTCTCTCTCTCTCTCTCTCTCTCTCTCTCTCTCTCTCTCTCTCTCTCTCTCTCTCTCTCTCTCTCTCTCTCTCTCTCTCTCTCTCTCTCTCTCTCTCTCTCTCTCTCTCTCTCTCTCTCTCTCTCTCTCTCTCTCTATCTCTCCTTTCTTTCACCTCCAGCAGTGTTAACTTGAACCTGCTCAGTGTTAAAGCTCGCCTATTGACAGTCTTGTTTATCTAAAAGAGTGCTGTTAAGACACATCAAGGGGACGGACAAACTGAGGCAAACTTTTACGAAAAAAAAGGAATGTGATTGCGATTACAGGATTAGCCTCTTAAATGAGGTGCCACGTGTTCCTTTATTCATGTTTTTTTCCTCTTTGCTATGTGTTTAATGTGCTTCCCTGTATGACTTCCGTAGAGTATTGGCAGATATCCATAAAATCTCACACACACACACTCACACACACGCACGCACGCAAGCACGCACGCACGCACGCACACACACACACACATAAAACGAGGAGTGTGTTTGACGACTGTGGTTCAACTAACACTTGTAGTCAATTACATTTTTAATTTTTTTTTTTTTTAAACGCATTGCAACTCATTTACATGTAGTCAGTGGAATTATTAATTCATGGCACTCAAAGTGCCATGTGTTCATGTGTGTTTGTGTGTGTGTGTGTGTGTGTGTGTGTGTGTATGTATGTGCATCTGTGTGAAAAGGCATGGTGAGCTTGGGCTTTTGGTTTGACATGTGTGTGTGCACATCTGTGCCTGTGTGTGTATGTGTGTATGTATGTCTGTGTGTGTGTGTGTGTGTGTGTGTGTGTGTGTGTGTGTGTGTGTGTGTGTGTGTGTGTGTGTGTGTGTGTGTGTGTGTGTGTGTGTGTGTGTGTGTGTGTGTGTGTGTGTGTTTTTAAAAAGGTGAGTTTAGTTAGGGCCATAATTTGGCATGGAGGAGACTTCCTCTGTGCTGCCAGAGTCTGAGCTCTCAGGAGAAGTATACTGGAGCAGGCCATGTTCCTGGTACAGCAAGGTGTTTTTTCTGGCAGTAACACACTGTGAATTTCACTGCATTAGATAACTGTCCCGGGATATGTTTTTCTTACAGACTCCTGGGTGAGATTCAAGTCATTAATGGATTATGTCAAGCCTCGATCAAAGGATGTAGCAATAGAAATATGTCATAGTCAAAATGAATGGCTCTTTATTGATGAATCGCTTGGAATTTTGCCCGCTATATTTACAGTATTTATTGAATAATTTTGCGAAAGAAATGTTCATGATTTTCCCTCTTTAGACACACCTCTCCTTGGAAAGAGTCATTTTTGTAGCT
>NC_044061.1:7016906-7021906 GCF_902167405.1 Gadus morhua | reverse complement strand
GCACCCCAAACGAATGCTCTGTGATGAAATATTAATCACAGTTACGGCACGAAGCCTCGCTCCTCGCTTTCAAAGATCCCCGAATTCACATGTGATTAATGCCGGGCTAGGCAAGAACAGCCACTTGATCAATGCGACTGCCCTCTGATCTCCCCCCTCCGTGTGTGTGTGTGTGTGTGTTTGTGTATGTGTGTGTCTGGGTCTGGGCATGTGTGTGGTTACATATTTGTATACGTATGTAACTCTTTTTTATCTGCGTAAGAGTATGTGTTTAGAAGGGTATTTAACTTAGATACACTGAGATTATTCCCGGAGCACGCATGTTGCGCATGTTTTTCCTATGTTCCTCCTCCCCTGATGGGTTCTCCAACCTCCATGATTTAAATGAAGGTAAAGGACCTGCCCGGAGATGAAACGCAGAGAGCCCACGTAATGAGGCCCCGCGCAGGTTCGCTGGTGTCCACTCTTGTTAGCGCTCCACCTGATTCCTTTATTTATGTCGGCCTGCCTTATGGGGCTGCACCATCAACCTCGCTGCATGAATATGTATGGGCAATTCATTCATACTCCCCATGCATACTATCCGGTCCCCCATCTTCCCCCTTCACTTAATTTTACTCACCATACGTCTCCACGCCTTCCCCCCCTTTCTCCCACATGCAGGACGTAGCCGGTAAGGTGCTGGACCGCTGGGCCATAATGACGTTCGAGGAAGAGATCGCCACTCTGCAGCAGTTCCTGCGCTTTGGCGAGACCAAGTCCATCGTGGAGCTGATGGCCCTGCAGGACAAAGAGGGCCAGGCGGTGTTGGTGCCCAGCACGCGCACCAACTCAGACATTCGCACCTTCATCGAGCGCAGCACGCCACGCGCCGCCCCCGCCACCAGCCCCAGCCTCTCCTCCTCCTCCTCGCCCACGCCGAAGGTGGAGAAGATTGGCGGCGACGGGCGCACCAACGTGCACCACTTTGAGAACTTTATCAACAGCATGGCGTTCATGCTGCCCTTCCAGCTGCTGGGCTCCATCCCCGCGCCGCTCCTGGGCTCACACCCGGGATCGCTCGGGTCGCGGCACCCACCCATGCACCAGCAGTCCATCCTTGGGGGGCTGGAGCAGCAGCAGCAGCAGCAGCCGGGCCTGCAGGGCCTGAGGCGAGAGGACCAGGGCCCAGAGTGCCACGGGGGAAAGGAGAGCGACCTCCCACTGTCCCAGCCCCTGGCGGAGGGCAGTCTCGTCGGGTCCAGCTCAGCCTCCTTCACGTCTGACCTGGGCCGGGGCGGCGGCGGCGACAATCACATGGACAGCCTCTCCTGCGGCGGCGTCACCGCCAAGATGGAGGCGGACGACTTCCCGACCAGCGACAACTACTCCGACGGCTCCTCCACGCCGTGCACGCCCTCCATGAGCTGCGAGATGCCGCACATGTCCCCCGAGAGCAAGCTGCGCTTCCTGGACAGGAACGGCGGGAGCGGGGGCGGGCTGGGAGTCGGCTCCCTGAAGAAGGGCCGGGTGTACTGCAGCGCCTGCGAGAAGACCTTCTACGACAAGGGCACGCTCAAGATCCACTACAACGCGGTGCACCTGAAGATCAAGCACAAGTGCACCATCGACGGCTGCAACATGGTGTTCAGCTCGCTGCGCAGCCGCAACCGCCACAGCGCCAACCCCAACCCGCGCCTCCACATGCCCATGAACCGCAACAACCGGGACAAGGACCTGAGGGGGGGCAGCATGTCCGGCGACGAGGGCTCGGAAGGGGAGAAGAGATCCGAGTACGGCGCCTCCGTCCCCGTCGCCTCGTCGGAGGGCCACAAGTCGGTGCCCAGCTACGTGGTGAGCCACGTGGACACGAGCTCCAAGCTCCACGGCAGCTCCTTCCCCAGCATGGGCCAGAGCGGCATCCTCTTCCCCAACCTGAAGACGGTGCAGCCCGTTCTGCCCTTCTACCGCAGTCTGGTCACTCCGGCGGAGCTCGCCAACACCCCGGGGAATCTGCCCTCCCTCCCTTTGCTCTCCTCGTCGGTTCCCCTTAAGCCCACGATGTTGCCGGACTACTGCACCGCAGATCTCATACCAAAGAAGAAGTCCAGGAAGTCCAGCATGCCCATCAAAATAGAGAAGGAGGCGGTGGAGCAGGACGAAGGCAAGGGGAGCTGTTCCGAGGACGAGGCGTCTATGACGCATCACGGCAGGAAAGACCGTCAGGAGAACGGCGACTGGCGAGGGCTAGTGGGGACGGAGAGGAAGAGGAACGAAATCAGAGGCATTTACTTTAGCGAGGAGAGGGAAAGAGAGGACCCTATGCGGCCATCAGAGCAGAGCCCAGACAGAGAGACCACCAGGGGTGAGGAACCAGGCCAGGGTGAGGCTGGAGACGAGGAGGCTACACGGCAGGGTGAGACGGGTGTGATCACCTGCGCGTCCTTCCCCTTCGACCAATCCCGCGGCAAGCGAAATGCGGACGACCTCTCCCTCTGTCGAGCCGGCGAGGGGGGCAGGATGGATTGTGAGCGAGTCCACTCGATTCCGGCGGAGGACAAGATGGGCGACCTGGAAGGGTCGGACGGGGAGCGACGGCTGACCAACGGGGGAACCTTCCAGCACCGGGAGTCTGACACTTGTCCGAACAACAACAACAACCACGGCAACAAAACGGACGACGACGACGACTACGGCTGTGACCCGGGGAACGGGCTCTTTGAGTCCGACTCGGGCATGCCGCACCACTGCGAGCTGTGCAGCAAGACCTTCAAGAACCCCTACAGCGTGAAGATGCACTACCGCAACGTGCACCTGAAGGAGATGCACATGTGCACGGTGAACGGCTGCCACGCCGCCTTCCCCTCTCGCCGGAGCAGGGACAGGTGAGAACCAATATTACGCTCAGTAGCATCAAATATTTACAAAGTCATGAATAATATTTCAAAGGCCAATACCAGATTTTGTATTTTCTATTGTTATTGATCTGTCAAATGTGTGATTGATTTATAGTTGACCTCCCAAGGCAAGCCATGCCAAAAGAGAGAGAGGACAAATATTACCAAAATGTTCACATAACAACAGATATACAGTATTTAGATACTGGTTGTCTGTTTGTTTGATTGCAATTATGATTAGTTAAGAAAACCGAATGTGTTCATTCTTTGTCCACCAGACACAGCGCCAACATCAACCTGCACCACAAGCTGCTGACCAAAGACTCTTACTCACCCAGCGGCCCCCACTACGGCCCCTCACCCATCACCCGGGACCGGGACGCCTCCGCGGCCGGGGCCCTCGACTACTGCTCGGAGCAGAGGGACCGGGACCTCCTCCACCGGGACCCTGCAGGACAGGCTTCCGTCATCTTCAGGGGCCACAACCGCATGGGGCTTGTCTTCCCCATGAGCAAGATGACCGACCCGCCGTCGGAGCACCCGGCGCTATCCCCCTCGGAGGACATGGACCGAGAAGAGACGGGAGAAGCGTTGGGTGGAGGAGGAGGAGGAGGAGGAGGAGGAGGAGGAGGAGGAGGCGAAGGAGGAGGTGTGGACGGGGAGGCGGTGCTCGACCTGAGCACCACTTCCACCTCCACCACCTCGGCCGCTCCAGCTGCCCAGCGCGGTACCCCATGTGGTGTTCTCCCTCGCTCCTCCTGGGACTCTGACGGAGTGGGCAGCGGCGAGGAGGCCGACGGCCTGGAGGAGGAGGAGGAGGAGGAGGAAGAGGGAGAGGAGGAGGAGGAGGAAGGAGAAGAGTCGGCCCTGCCCATGGAGTACAGCGACGAGAGCTGTGACGGGCTGGGCGCGGGGAAGCCTGGCATCGGCGTTGGCGAGGAGGACGGAGAGTCGGGGCTCGTGGGTAACCGAACCCCAGGAGGAGGAGGTTTGGGCGGGCCTCCCCAGGGGGGCCCGCTGCAGGCGGGGGGCGGGGCCGGCGGCGTGGGAGGCGGCATGGGTTCTCCGATCACCTGCCACATCTGCCACAAGGTCTACAGTAACAAGGGCACGTTCAGGGCCCACTACAAGACCGTCCATCTGCGGCTGCTGCACAAGTGCAAGGTTCCCGGCTGCGACACGTCCTTCTCGTCTGTCCGGAGCCGCAATAGACACAGCCAGAACCCCAACCTCCACAGGAACCTGGCGGTAGGCTCAGGAACCCCGCTCCTCAACCAGGAGTAGAGAAACCGGACTGAACCAGGCTAGCATGACTGATGAGGATTTCTGTTCACTGTAGCCCGTCTCTCTAGGGGCTTTGTGTGTGTGTGTGTGTGTGTGTGTGTGTGTGTGTGTGTGTGTGTGTGTGTGTGTGTGTGTGTGTGTGTGTGTGTGTGTGTGTGTGTGTGTGTGTCTGTCTATGTGTGTGTCTCTCTGTGAGGGTGGGCAGCAAGGTATAACAGGCTTATCATTTAGCACTTTTTAAGAATACTGTTTTTAAAAAAAGGGTGGTCAAACTGTCACTTAAGCGTTGACTATAGGATTTATTTTGCAAATTTGTGGCCAGATTAAAACCACTTCCTGAGCAAAATGTATAGTTTCCCCTCATTACCGTATAGTGTTTGTTAAAAAAACATGTTGACGTGTTCAATTGAGCATTTTCCAAAACCCAACTTAAGTATTATTTCAAAGAAATTGAGACTGAGTAGGCAGAACATTCCTGCAGTATCTCCAACATAATACACTTAGTATTTTTCAGTTCATCTTTTATTTTCTATGCAGAAATAGATTCTTCTTCTTTTCATTGCTTTGCCTTAAACGTAATTTAAACCTCAAAAGCTGTCTCCACACACAGTTTTAGTGTCAGTTTGGACTTTGTCAGACGGCATCGGGCTGGTTTCGTTGGTTTTTCTTCCGTGGTACCTGTCGTAAACTGTCCACTGTGAAATGATGCACAACGTTATGAACAAAAGCTAGCAGAGTAGATGTGTGAGCGGTTATTTTCTTCATTTAGAGATGTTCTTTAAAAGATAAGAAAAAATAAGTCTTTGTGGAAAAAGATATCGTGTTGTAAACTTGATCGAT
>NC_044061.1:6954406-7011906 GCF_902167405.1 Gadus morhua | reverse complement strand
AGGTAAAGACGCAAAGATGGATTCATGAGTACCGTACAATTATATTTATTTAAACACATACACATCTCAAAGATTTACAAATAAGGTAACTGACAAATAAACAAAAAGTCTCTTTATGACCTTCACCTCTTTATCAGGAGAAGTCTACACATCTATATTTATTTAGAAGCTGTGTGGAAACAGCATAATTTTGCCAGAACGACATGTACTAAAAAGGCAAGAAACAAGGTTTAAAACTAATAGAATTTATGACTTAAGGTGAGGTGGCTCATTGCCACCAATCAACCTGGAAAATGTTATAGAACCATCAAAGCTATTAAATTAAACTAAATAAGGCCATACACTACTGCATAGAGCCTTTTTAAATGATAATTTTTTCACTATTAAGCTGTATCGCCGCGCCTTCATGGTGGCAAAGCGGTCAATAACGTGGCTTTGACTCACTTTGCATAGTTGCTCCTTTTCAATGGACAAAAGAGAAAGTTGGTGAAGCCTTCCTTGCCCCATGGTTGACCTAAGCCAGGTGTGGAGCCTTCTCGACACAATGAAAGATCGCTCACAACTACAACTGTTTACAGGAATTGTGAGTGCAATGATCTGAATTATCTGTGTCAGTGTTGGGAACATTGTTGGATCCAGTATGTTAAAAACACCCTGTATATCCATAATTTCCTTTTTTGTGTTAAGGAAGTTTTTGTCCACTAAAACTTCAAGTTTTGAATACAGAAAATTTTTCATTCATTATTCATTTTCCGCGTGTGTGCGTGCACGCATGGTGTGTGTGTGTGTGTGTGTGTGTGTGTGTGTGTGTGTGTGTGTGTGTGTGTGTGTGTGTGTGTGTGTGTGTGTGTGTGTGTGTGTGTGTGTGTGTGTGTGTGTGTGTGTGCTATAAAACTACAGGCTACAGACGCTCAGTATTGAAAAACTGGTGCTAATTATATGGGCAACATTCTTTAACAGCAATCAAGTTGTCATTGTTTGTGTCAAACAAGTTGTGAATTTGTTGTAACGTTAAAAAAGGAGATGACTTACTCTGGGCTGTTTCCAGCTCCCGTGGTTTCCAACGAAACATGATCAACAAAAAAACAAGGAATTGAAAGCTACTTACAATATACCTAGGTTACATTAATTTCCCCTGATGGCAGCAATGTTCCGCTTTCAGCTGGAATTCACGGTACATCAAAACCACACGTCTTCTTTAGATTTCAGTTCCCTTTATTTATTCACACAGTTCAGCAGCGGCATTTATTCAGAATCAGATCCCAAATTAAAGCTGCATTTAGGGCGACTATCACTACCCAGCAGAAAAATAGATGCACTATAAATGGTTTTGTATAGCAGTCACGAACATGAGCATAGTTGTGGAAATGCTGGTGTTAGAAAACAAAGTTGACGGGAATTAAAGTGCTGCACATCTACTGTAGAAATGTAGATTATTCATCACAAGAATTTTAATTCAGAAATCGAATAGGCTAATTAACTCTGAATTGTGAGATAAAATTCAGCATTCTGATAATAAAGTCAGAATACTTGGATAAAATCCGAATTCTGATAATTAAATCCAGCATTAAAGGTTCATTTAAGAAGGTTCTCCCCAGTCATTTGTCGCCTGGTCGCAGTGTCAAGTTTTTTTTTTAAAGTAGTTCACTAGTCGTAGCGTGCAAATAAATTGCAGTGTCAGAATTCTGAGAATTTTGTCAGCATTCAGATTTCTCAGAATTCTCTTACGCTGCAAATTAAAGCGCTACTACTAGCAAACTAGTTTCAGCGTGACTGGAGAGAACTTCCTTAAATTAACCTTTAATGCTAGATTTGCATCAACGCTATTGTGTGAATTAGTATGGTTCTCTTTCATGGAAGCCGGAAGTGGGAGATTCCTTATTTTTTTTACCATTATTGTTTTATTAACAAATTTCTCCTACAGGGGATTGATAAAGTTCTATCTAGACTATTGAACAGAAAGAAACACTTGGTCATACTTTACACACTTTACCACTGAAACATTCAGAAGAGTCACGTGGACGAATCCGTAAATAACTGATTTTTTTCATTGGTTGTTGCGTTAAATCTTACCCAGATACAGTAGGGGTATTTTCTGATTGGCTTTTATGTAGCCCCTTTCGTTTTTTGATTGGCTGGTAAGAGGCAGGCTCGACTGAAGACTCCAGAGGCAGCAGGAGATGCACTTGATGAATCCTGCCGATTCCATAGCGAGAGCGGCGCTTCTGCAGATGAATTTAATAATGATCAATGGAATTTTACTGGGGCACTGGAGACTTTTACTGGGGCACGTGCCCCAGTAAAAAGGGGCTGACGACGCCTCTGCTCTACACTCACTTAGAGGTACTACATGTATTTAACGATTTTAAACGGTAGGTGGCGGTAGTGTGTCGATACAGAAAACCCCCACTTTGGGATTTGATTGGAACAAGTGAAACCAAAACACAATGCAACCTCTTTGTTACGAACACGATGATGACGATGATGATGTTGATGATGATGATGATGATGATGATGATGATGATGATGATGATGATGATGATGATGATGATGATGATGATGATGATGATGATGATGATGATGACGACGACGAGAGGTAGAGCAGTGAGGTGCTTCTTCGTGCACTACTTTCAAGCTCCCTCGCTGCCTCCGCCCCAACGTGCTCTGGACCAATCACGGTCGAAACGAGAGGCTGCATCTCCGCGATGCAGGAACAGAGACCTTCCTCCTCCTACCGAGTACCGACAACACAACGCCAGCCCCCCCACACACACACGCACACACCATATGGCGACCCTCGGAGGCTGATGAATGCACCGCCTTGGGCTCGGCTCATCATAACGTTGGTTTTCCTCCCCTTCCTCTGGTATATTTGTGTGTGTAATCCAGGCGGTTCTCCAGTGGGTTGGGACCGAGAGAAGCCGAGAAGGATGTCTGTCGCCGGGTTCAAGAAGCAGTTCCACAAAGCCAGTCAGGTATGGTCCGCTGTTCCTCCTACAATCACAACAATGACAGCTTCTTGGCACTGTCCCATCCACCTAAACTATCATAGATGTATATATAATGTCTGTTAATAAGAAAAAATGAATAAACATTTAAGCTTCTCATGATGTCATTCCAAACAGCTTTTTGAGCAGACCCATTGTTGATTTAGATGAAGTCATCTTCTGGCTACTTTCAGACAGCTGGGGGGCAATCCATCCAGGCCTATTAGCACTAGCCTACTTTATAGCACGACTGGCCATTATTAAAATAGTGCATTTGCATAGAAAGTTTCCATAGAAAGGATTTTTAACTCTGTGTTTGCCTCTGGAGGAGCGATCGTATTGTAAGAGCTGCTGGGTTAGATCATCTCCTTGTTAAATATTAAGTCTTTGTCGATCATCGCGCACTTGGTCACTGAGTAGCCTGTTGATGAATCAATCCCATGTGGTGTCACTGTGTTAGAATACCAGTATAACAATTGTAGGCCACCAGAGACAGGGACGCGTCTACTGTGGATTGTTGATGTTTCAAGTGGTTGCGATAGTGACAGGATATGGGATGAACGTCTTCGTAGTCTAGATGTTGTCAGTGCCCGTAGTCTTGTTCTGCTTCCTTCCTTCTTGGTGTGTCAGAGTGTTGCTGCAACAATTCAACTGTTGGACCATCCGTCTAAACAAAGCATTGCACTTTGGTTCTCAGTTATCAACAGCTGAAATGACCCACCTGCTGTCATCTAAAGCTCTACTTCTAACTTGGCAATCATAAACTGTTGGCCGCATGCCAAATGCTTGTTACAGGATTGAACCTTATTCTGCTGGCTGCATGAATACTCATTAAGCACAAAGCCTTTGGTAACTGCCTTCAGTGTGCGCTGTATACCTTAGTGGTCCCACTGTATTGAGTTGTATGGTCCTTTGTTGTAAATGTCAGTTCATCAAACCGCTTGTGTTGTTGACATCCCAATGCTAACAGAGTTCAGCCTTACGAACGTATAGAGAAGGCCACACATAAAGGGTTTGATTCATCACTCGGTGAAAACAATATTTCCATCGGTTCGTCAACAGAAATCTTCCCTTGGGGGGATAATATGGGCTGCTGTATGATGGAAGATAAATGTGATTGTTCAGCGGGCTGAATATATTCTCTTGTGGTCGCAGCTAAATGTCAGCATTGTGTGTGTGTGTGTGTGTGTGTGTGTGTGTGTGTGTGTGTGTGTGTGTGTGGGGGGGGGGGGGGGTGGTGTCTGTGTGTGTCCTGTTAATGTGTGCATCCCAAAGCCGTGCACCCCCTCTCCACCCCCAGAAGGAAACGTCACATCAAAGTGATCAATAATCATTAAGCTCATTATGTACAATTAGTCATTATTAGTTAGTCCCAAACTTAGAGAGAGAGAGAGAGAGAGAGAAAATATTAGACCTCCCATCCTCTGCCCACTTCCTGTTGTCGATTTGCTCTCTACCTCTATCTCTCTACCTATTATTGTAATGGTATCTCACCATTGCAGGCAGTGAACGAATCATTCAGAATGGAGTTTCACCCAAGGCATGGTGTGCCATAACTCAAAACCTGTTGTTCACGTGTACACTTCACATTGTGGAAACACACAGCCAGCTGTTATCAGTAGGGGCTGGTTCACATTTACGCCTGTGTTTATCCACACACACCCATTGTAGCTGCATATGTATCATCCACTCACCCCGACTTTTTATGATCCAGCAAATGACATGCGTTGAAGTCCTCAATGTTATCCATTTCCCCCATATGACACACACACACACACACACACACACACACACACACACACACACACACACACACACACACACACACACACACACACACACACACACACACGTGCACATTTCCTAGCGCCATCTCAGTGTCCTAAGTCCTCCACTGATTTTGGGTGTGTCAACAGTGTAAACAGACTATCATCATCATCATCTGTTTACATAGAGTCATTGTACTCAGGCGAGCGGTTTATTGGCTACCGGTATTTCAATACTAGCCGCAGCCTTGCAAGACATTTGGACTTTCTGTGTCAATTTTGCCCTTTTGGACCAAATCGCAGCCTGAAGGTTAGCTGTGAGGGTGTCGCGTTTGGTCTAAAAATTGACTATCTGATACAACCGCAAATGTTATTCTATTACTATCATTACGTCTGTCTTGTCCGTGAGATCACAGGAGCTACCCCTGACCGGAAAAAAAAAAAGACGATGGTTAAAAAAAAAATCACACACACACACACAGAACACCTATAGGGGTGCATCCATCTTTTATGAGCGAGCTAGGGGGCGGGCAAATGTTTGAGGATGGTAGTCGTGGCGACGTCAGGCGTCCTGCTCAGCTCATAAACATTTAATCACTCTCTCGATGAAACGCCAACGCAAGGCTGTCCATCGCTGGCGCAGGCCAGCCTGTTATCATCCTGTCGCCACAACCGGGATCTGCTGTGGATGCTGTCTACACGTGACAACACATGCAATGTTAACCATTACACCAGTATTGTGTTAACGGTGGTTCAATGCGAAAGCTAGTTCCTAAAGTTAACCATCAGTTAACTTTAGTCATTCAAATCAAAGAGGTCAAACGAGGGTAGGGATGTACAAGCGTGTGTCTTACCCCTTTAGCCTACTTGCACCAATGCCCTGGATGTTCCCTTGTAATAAGGACATTCATTATCTAGGGTACCACTTAAGCATCGTTGGCATTGCATAAAAGTAGTGCTCAGAGGCCCTTCACTTTTTTGGAGTCACTTTCTTTTGTCGTTATATGAAAGCTTATTCTGCTCTTCTAGAAATTTCTGTCGGCTATACTTGCACCCGAATGCTTTTTGACTCCGAATGTCAGTCTTTTGTTGCTGGGAATAGCTTTTCTTCTTCATCTGATGTAACATTCACATGTAACACTAGACCATTATCTTAGCCTTTACAGCCCTAGCTACCCAGATGAGCCACATTAGCTAATGACTTACTTAAAGACTATTGGCTTCGTAAGTCTGAACCACAGACAAAGAAAGAGCAATACCATCTGGAGGCCATTATATTACATTTGAGTCTAATGGCAATGTAGGGTTAGGAAACATGTTATCAATGGAAGATAAGTTGTGCGTTATGGATCCCAGATGGGAGATGTGGGTGTCACAGCAGAATACCAGCGCAGCAATAAGATTATAAAGTAGCAATATGCTTGCCACAAAATGTATATTAAACACGTATGTTTTTTAATACGATAGCCAGTTAGCATGTTACTAAGGGAGAAAGCTGGGTTATATTCATAATTATTGTGAACACAAACCATGGATCTAAATGTATACCTTTTTAATGAGGCGTGTGTCCGATGATACGATGAAGAGACCTCACTGAGATGGGAGCACTGCAGAGTGCTCCGTGGATGGGACTGTAATTAAAATGTTGCACATGAACTCAGGCGGTCAGCATAGTCAGCGTTTCTGAGTCTCCTTGAGAAGGATTCATGAGGTAGTGTGAAGTTTCAGATCCTCTGTGTGTGTGTGTGTGTGTGTGTGGGCAATATTGCATATTTGTGGAGCCTAAAAGCCTTTTGTGTACCTAAGTACCTTCCGTACGTCATTGCATTATCACACACACACACACACACACACACACACACACACACACACACACACACACACACACACACACACACACACACACACACACACACACACACACACACACACACACTCTAATGTTGTTTTATAGTTTTACACTGATAAAATCCTCACAAAAGATTAGCCTTGGGTAGGGCTTTATTACTACCGAAGCAGACACACACATTGTTGTAAACAGTGAATGCAATAGAGCAGTGCTTTGTTGTAAGGGCTCCAGGCGGAGGAATGTGGAGCACTGAGCCCTTGCTGCAGACCGGCGCGCTGCGTGTTCTCTGCGTGTCCAAGGCAATGTTTCTGTTCTTTGCTAGCCTAAGCAAACAGCTCATCTATATCTCGACCTCCCAATTCACCCTTATCTGTCTTACAGTGGGCGGAGGGAGAAATAACCCACTTAGGGGCAGGGCTCTGTTCCTACCTCATGTACTCGCTATGCAAACTCAGACACTCATCCTAGGGTCTGCTTGGGTAAACCTCAATTTTGTCGTTATTTAAGGCTTTCCAGATGATTGTTATGAGAGTTATGTCTGGACCTTGTCAGGCTTTGTTTTGGTATGCAGATTGGTTCGTGCAAATAGATGGAATCCATGTGTACAGTTTTCATCCTCGCGCCCAAAGCGAGCCCAGCACTGTGAAATGTGGCTCTTCAGCACACCAGGAGGCTGCCATTTAACTAGTTATGCGAGGCCATGCATGTGAACTTTAATATATGAGGCACGCTCGCCTCTTTCCTTCTCCATGATATGAAGAGGCATGCTGTTTTCTTCCCCACCCGCTATGCGGCAGGAATTCAGGTCCATACCGACATAGTTCAACAACAAGTGTGTGTGTGTGTGTGTGTGTGTGTGTGTGTGTGTGTGTGTGTGTGTGTGTGTGTGTGTGTGTGTGTGTGTGTGTGTGTGTGTGTGTGTGTGTGTGTGTGTGTGTGTGTGTGTGTGTGTGTGTGTGCGCGCGTTAAAGGATGGAGCTAACGAGAGCAGATGCTTTTCTTCTGCTCATTCTCAGTCACCCCCATCGACACACACACACTCCCTTACTTGTCAGAGGGTCGAGTGAGTCAGCACCATGAGCTCCATTTCTATTATCACACCCGTGATAGTAACTGTCACCTACAGATAGATCTCGCTGTGGTAACCTGCCTCCATGGCATCATTGGGCTTGACCCTCACTGTCTGGGACCTCTTTATCTTGAAACTCCATGTCTGTGACACTGTTGACCTTCATCGCAATGTCACATCGCTGTATTTGACCTTTGACCTCATCGTCTATTACCTCATCGTCTATTCCCTCATCGTCTATGACCTCGTGGTCTAAGCCCTCGCTGCTTTTGATCCCTACGTTTTTGATCACTTTTAGGGTGCTTGCCCACGGGCCCAACAAACACCAGATACTATCGACCTTGATTGAGTTTGCCAACACCGTTTGGCAATCCACCGATGGCTCTGGCTCACAGTGTTTGTCTTTGTGGTTGTTCGTTGGGGCAGTGTGCATGCAGCTGGTCAGGGATACGTTTCACACATGCTCATTGGTAGGCAGCCACACACAGGAGAAAACTGGCCTGGCTCTAAAGCATGCTCCACGCAAGTCAGTGTTGTACCCTGAAGCAGTGTTGAAAAGTTCAGCGTAAACTTTTCTTGGCGGCAAGAAGGCGTCTTGCTGTGTGTGTTGTTCCGTGCAGCAACAGGTGTACACACACACTTCTCTGAAGGGAAACGAGAGAGAGAGCGCGAGAGCGTTCCCTATCACTCCATCTCTCCGCCACCCCTCTGAAGACACTTGAAAGGCATTGTGTTCAGGCCACAGGAAGGCTGACATCAAGGGCCAGAAACGAGGAACACACGGCTCTTCAGAACAATGTCAAACAAATAATCCTAATCAGACGCACAATAGCCTCCGACGTCTTTGTTCTAAACTTATAAAAACAAACATCTTGATGTTGATTCTGTTTCTTCTACCCCTGTTTGCTCTCCGACCCATCGGCTACTTTTTTTTTTAAATGCCCCCCCCCCCCCCCCCCGCTGGGCTCTCACTCGGCTAACGCGGGCTAATTGCAGCTCTAATGGCAACTTCTCCAGGCTACGTCCGTCTGGATTACCACCAGAGCATGGAGCTGCCATGTACCCTCTCATCTGCTGCCCCGACACTGGTCGTTTGGCCCTCCAGCTGTCAGCTGTGTGCCAGGCCTAGTGCCTGTCCTAGTGCCTGTCCTAGTGCCTGCTGCCTCCCCTCTTTGGCACAAAGAGGGGAAGGCACGACAACAAAGCGCAACTCTGAAGAACAACAACACCCTTAAGTCTGCAGGGTTGGAACACGTCCTCAATGACCGGCAGGGCTCTGTTCCACGCTGAGCACGAATGGGAGATGTGATATTGCCATTTTAGTTCCACTAAGAAATATTGTTTTTTTTTGAGGTTAGTTAAAATACTTTTTTTGCAGTATCGTGCAGGCTTATGCCAAACCCTGCAGCTATGAATCGATTTCATAGTTTGTATCACCAGTGTTTTCTGGAAAAGAGCATCAGAAAGTTTTTATTATATCACTACTAAAGCTGTTATTTTAGCAGATGAACTCTGGATAATATCCAGAGAATCTGGACCGGACATCGTCCGGTTGCCTTCTCACACACGAGTACACAACAGGAATTTGTCCATGTCAGACGCAATCTCACATACTGGAAATACTCTTGTTTGGTTTAGGCGAGGGCTTATTCCTGGGAAGAGTGTGCAGGATGCAGGACATGACATAATATGTCAGCCGGAAAACACAGTGTTGTGTTTACAGCACATAGAAGATGGAGCACAAGATCACGACTCATCGGAAATGACGTTTTTTGCGTTGATATCAAAAACCTCATGGATTTGGACGTAATATACACAATATCTTGTTCTTATGATTTTAGTGCTAGGCGCATAAGTGAAAAAGCAACGTTTGCTGTCAATATTTCTTCTTCTTATCCGTCTTTGCATTTACCAACCCCTTATATAGGCCTACTGGAGTATTCAGAACAGGAGTTTATCGCTGTCAACTAGACGGGCAATTACCTGCTCTATTCACACATGGGCTTAATCAGACATAATACAGACTTTGTACTCGGGAGCTGGCAGGGAATTAATCTTTAATGTCCTGTCCAACTCATTCAGACATTTGTGTTCTCACGTTCAGCTACCTCGGGAAATGTATAGATGGTTCAAGTTCAGGGTAGCATATGTAAAAGGGGCTTAAGTTTAAACCCTTGTCTATCTTTTGGTCCATCATTGCCTAAAACTATATCCAAGTTGCCACATGTCTACTCATCTTGATATCAGTGAAATTAATATGAAACCGATCAGAAACAATCAGTCCAGGAAAAGATTTATGGCCTTATCTAAATGACGCAAATCAAACTAGAACCACACTATTTCCTGTTAGTTGTTAGATCACTTGGCATTTATTGAGCAGTTCCGTTTGACTGCATCCTAGAAATTCTAGAGAACGCAGTCTGCTTTCCTCAGACTGAGTAGGTTAATATTAAACCAGACTCCGACCCACTTTGTGTGTGTGTGTGTGTGTGTGTGTGTGTGTGTGTGGGGGGGGGGGGTCAGAGCAATTATGATGACGAGGATGATAGTACATTTCTGAACAAAGATAATTTGTACTATGAACTGAACCGATCAGAGTGGACACGTGTGACGACACCAAAAATGTCGATTAATGATCAGCCTCATACTTGGCGGTAAACAATATGGTTTGTGCTTATCCTTCAGTTAGAACGTGAATGAGGTATGGCAACATTGATGACAATGCTAATCTAGTACATTTTACATTTTAGAATGCAGTGCTGCATTTACAATTAAGATGTGATTTGTGGTTAATGTTACAGATTAGGAAAGACTCAACTGGTGTGGCGAATGTGTCTGCTCTGTTGTGTACTCAGATTGCACACCGATACTGGGTTCAAATAGGGACTCTGCCTTCAATACAAACATGTGTGACCAAGCCACTCCTTGTGATGTCCTTTTCAAAAATGACGTTCTTCCAGAGCACCAACAACACTGTGCTTTTCCCCACAAAGTTCTTTTCGAAACAACTGCACACACAGATAACAACAGAGTATTGCGACAGAGGCAGTGTAGCTTAGGGGGAAATGGGGTTCTAAGTCCGGGAAGAGGTACTGCCTTCTTAGAATATAATAAAACACAGGAAAGCTTCTCATTGCTTATTTGGCTTTTGGACCAGCAGTCATTGTTCTACAAGACCTGTCCCTTATATCCTGTTACATTCAATGGTTTCCTTTAAGACCCCTTTTGCAACAGCTTATTATATCACATGCATACATACAGAGTACATACAGACAGACAGACCTTTTGACTTCATCTCTCTTCCCACAATTACTATTTATTCACAAACTTGTTAATCGATCATATCGATTTCCAATGATGCAGGTCATTTAGGAGCGGGGAGGGCATATTGCACATGGATGCCTCGAGGTAGACTGGATGGAGATTGGAGTATGAACCCCCCCCCCCCTTTCTATTACACTATTACAACACTGGTTTGTAAAACAGTAAAGGGCTGATTATGGTCCCACGTTCACGCAACGCAAGGGGGTTACGGACCCCTTACGTCCCCGCGGACCCTCCTCGCGTCCACCGCAAGGGCCGGACGTGCGCCTCCCAAAAATTGTAACCTTCCGTCGAGGCGACGCAGCAGCGAGGGCTGTGATTGGTCCGCTTAGTAAAACCCGACGCAGAACCATAAAGGTTCACGACTGCGTCGAAGCGTCTGCGTGGTCATTGCGTTGAGTGAACGTTGAACTATAATCAGCCCTTAAGTGTCTTATCATGTTTCTGCGCACCGTATTGCACACAAACCCTACAGATTCCATAAGCACTACAGTACCCATGTAATAATGCTATTGTATCGTATCGGTGTGCCATTCGTATCGCAGGGGCCACATTCCTGCCTGAACACTGAGCCATTCAGGTACGCCTGAGGAACATGTGAGGCTGAGCTGTCTGCGTTGTTGTCCCAGCAGCTCTGCCGCTGTTGTCGCTATTGTTATTGTTGTTGTCATCCTATCCATGCTCCTGGTCATATTCCTTCCCTGTAGCTCTGTGTTCTCTTTGTCAGGGCCCGGGGCGTTTTCCTCATATCTCTCTCACTCTTTCTCTTTCTCTTTCTCTTTTTCACTTTCTTTCTCTTTTCTCTCTCTCTCTCTCTCTCTCTCTCTCTCTCTCTCTCTCACTCTCACTCTCACTCTCACTCTCACTCTCACTCTCTCTCTCTCTCTCTCTCTCATACGTGTCCCTTGGTTTGTCATTAAATTACTCATCAACCTGTCTGGTATGCGTTGAGCTGATATAAACTCGGGAGGCCTGTGCCTCATCTCCGGTATGTCACTCTGCTCTTCGCCTTGGAGGAGCAGAGAGCGACATTGTTGTGACAACGGGATAGATGTCTGACATTTCACGGGCTGCACTAGAGGGAGCACAGGATGACTCCATTTTTTTCGCCCGGGCTGATATATCTTTGTCCCAGCCCAACAATAACTCCCCGTTGCCCCGGCAACATGCCGATATTATCGCCGGCCCCGTGGCTATTCGTCTACCTGATTGGTTTGCGGAGCCCCGATGCCGTTTGTATTCACTGCCTGCGGTCGAAGACAATTTGGTTAAGTTTAAGAATGAACAATGCTAGCTTTCTAATTAATTGGTGTCTGGATATTGATCATTAAACTGACAACAGTTGCAACGGTGATCCGATGTTTTAAAAAGACGCAATTAACCTGAAATATTAATCATTCTAATGCCTTTACATCCCAGCTTTAGTATCATGGTAGTATACGGGAAAAAGGGCTACTCTAGTTCTATTTTTTTTGGCCTCCTATTTGCAATTCTGATCTCTTGAGTTTGTATGCTCTCCTCTGAACCTAGCTCCAACATGCTAATCAGTGTCTCTTGGTTCGGCCTACAGACAAAAGCGCAAGTCTCGTGTATTCTAATGGATTCTTACCACAGAGGTGTGATGGATGGTTGTCCAGGCAGGCAGACAGTGCGACTCATTACATTAACATGCTGTAGCCTCCTTTTAGCTCCACAGTGTACTAGAGCAGCAGCATACAGAGACAACATGTTTGGGTTACGTGCTAATTCTGTCCGATTTTAAGGAACAGTTTAATGAGCTAGATATGCATGTGTTTACCCTGCCGGCTCTGTGTGTTAAAACAATCTCTATCAATATGAATATTCAAAGTATTTATAATAGTTTCTTGGAAATCCTCTATTAAAGAACCCTTTAAGCATTTGCTCTCACATGGTTGGCAGCTCGTTTCTATATAACGACGCATTGATGTGAGAATTGTCTTCAGTCTCACATGTGTTTCTATTGCAAACATCAGCAGCGAAACAGACCGTCATGTACGAGGCCTCCGTTTCCTCAACCGTTCCCCTGAGCTTCCCTGGAAGGCGCTCCCAGCCGGCTCCACACTCGCGGGACACTCCTCCGCTGTTGGCCAAGCCGCTAATTGGATCACTCTGAGAAAAGTGGCATCCTGCACAGAGCGGGCGTGTTGCACGTCGGCGACTCTATGTTTACGCACTTGGGTCGTACGTCATCATGTAAATGACTCAGTCCTATTTACAGCTCTGATAACAGACCGCGATCGGAAGACCCCAGGTGCATTAGAGGAGATGGTTGGTTGAGGGTTTCATGGTGATGCCACCCGTTTCATATTATTTCCACCACACTAATTCTTGTGAACTGCATCTTGTTCAAACCACAGTTGTCCGTGCCCCTAATGAAATAGATTTCCCCCCTACTTGATTTTGTTATTTTTCTTTCTTTCTTTCTGCACTTGGAATATTAGCTTTTGAATACGTGAGCACTCGTATGACTTTGGATGACTACAGGGTTAAAATCAGGTCAGTTGTTTAATTTCACAATCGCTGGCGTTGAGTAATTTCCAGGACATGTGTGGTTAGCGGCACGGCGAATCAGAACCAAGGTTTCCTTTATTTTCCCCCTCACTTCCTGTTCATTGTGCTGTAGCGAGAAAGTGAAAACGATTATCAATGAGTTGAATGCTCTTCAACCGTTGAATACAAAACACACACACACACAAAGAGCATCCTGTTAAAAGTTGGTGTGTTTGAATACTAAACATTGTGGGAAACCTTTTCATTTATTGTGTTGCATATAATTGTCTCGAGCATACTCTCCCCTGACAGTTATCTTTGATTCATGACATTGAGAGAGCCATGGGGTACAACTGGAACATTGGGTTAAAAGCTGCAAGCAAATTTTCTTAAATGTAGGATATATTTAGCATTGTGCTGCTTCACATATGCTCTGCGGAAGCCAGGGCAAAGAAATACCCAAATGAAGTGTGTGTGTGTGTGTGTGTGTGTGTGTGTGTGTGTGTGTGTGTGTGTGTGTGTGTGTGTGTGTGTGTGTGTGTGTGTGTGTGTGTGTGTGTGTGTGTGTGTGTGGTACAACAGGAAATCGTACCCTTCATTCACTAACTAGCAGACGTCTGGCTTTATGCCGTCTGGCTTTATGCCGTCTGAATTAACCCCTTGGATAAATGCACAGAATTGTAATCTCCTTAAACATGACGGGAGAACAGTCTCTGCCATTGGGCTCAGAGAGGGGGGGTTAAGTGGCTCTACTCTGAGGTTTGGGCCATGTATTGGACATGGGCCCATATTCTTAAATCAGACGGGTTTGTGTCTTTAATAGTTTCTTCTTTTGTCTGTACTCATGAATCTCTCTGTCTGTCTCTGTCTCTGTCTCTGTCTTCGTCTCACCATAGCTATTGAGTGAGAAGATAAGTGGGACTGAGGGAACGAAGCTTGATGAAGACTTCATGGAGATGGAGAGAGTGAGTCGATGGCCCCACAACAATTGTATTAAACAATTTTAAAATAATGTGTAAATGGCAATGTCCGTTTTAAATTCATGCTTTTTGTTTTTAGAAAATTGAGGTCACCAACAAGTCTGTGTTTGACCTCTTGTCCAAAACGACGGAATACCTCCAGCCTAATCCAGGTACCGAGGCTGGGCTTCTCATCTGCTATTTCTCTGTCATATTTCCTCTCTTTGAATGATCAAGTCCATTCAATGTTATTATGTCACAAATACTTATTTTGGATTTTAAAAGTTACATTTATGAAATTCTACTAAACTAAACTATCTAGTGTGTGTGTGTGTGTGTGTGTGTGTGTGTGTGTGTGTGTGTGTGTGTGTGTGTGTGTGTGTGTGTGTGTGTGTGTGTGTGTGTGTGTGTGTGTGTGTGTGTGTGTGTGCGTGCGTGCGTGTGTGCGTCCCCAGCCTCGAGAGCCAAGCTGGGCATGCTGAACACAATGTCTAAGATGCGCGGGCAGGTGAAGACCACTGGCTACCCCCAGACAGAGGATCTGCTTGGGGACTGCATGCTGCGCTACGGCCAGGAGCTGGGAGAGGACTCTGTCTTCGGTACCTCCCACTCCCTGCACCCCCACACTCCCATTCATAAAATCCAATCAAACCACATATTTTTGTTACATTACAACCTTTTTTTGGGCATAACAGGACAGATGGAAAATACGCACAATAGACACGAGAAACAGAATAAAACGTAAATTAATGCAAATGAAAAAAACACAGAAAGAGTAAAAAGAGTCTCAGTATTCAGAAGGGTTCCGGGGAAAACTTGTACAGTGTGTCTTAAAACAGTTTGAAAAGGGAACAGAGCTGGGCGTATATCAGGGGTTAGGTGGAGTGGATGCGGGAACCAAGCATGACATGGCACGTTTGGTTTCGAGTGGGAGCGACCTCTGTACGATCTATCCTCATCAAGCTCTATGTATCAGGATGACATGCTAATATGTCATCATTTGGCAGTATTTACATGCTTTTCCTGTTTCCTGTTGGACTTTGCTCCACAAATTCCGAATCCTGTTGAACCTGAAGTTGGCGTGTGTGTGCACGTCTGGTGCCGTAGTGTTAACATCATGTAATGCCAATCACACATTAAGTTTCCCCAGGGCGACAATTAAGAATGAATCAGGATTAAACGATTGTCCGTGAATACAATTTAAAGCAAATTCCCCTTCCCTGGATTAGACCACCCCTTACCTTTATCCCAGTTCAGTGCTGTGGAGTGCGTCACAAAGTATAATCACGCGTGATGACACCACATATAAAACTGCAGATAAGAAAAGCTAAGTGAAACAAGCCTACAGTTGTATGACATAACGTTGCAAAACATCCTGAATGTTCCGCTGATTGTGTCGCTCTTAGGTTTTAATTGTATTTTTTACCCTTTTGAGATGGGTCAAACCTCATTTATTTACCTACCATATTTATGTCAATTAGATTAGAAGATGAATTCCCTTATTAGTTAATCTTTGACTAGCTATTTATGCCGGGTACTAATCAGTGCGCTCAATTCCCACCTGGTCAGCTTAATGACCAAATCATTTCCAATGTACCAGTTTCATAGACCATTCACATGCCTGCTAGCTAGCAACTCATGTTCTAACCTCAACTCTGCCATCTACTGGTTCCTCAACAAAGTGCAGTGTAGTGTACATCAGAACATCTGCTGCAGCCTTGTTGTTGACATTCTTGCGAAAGATGCCTTATCCCTACGTGCCTTGACGGCATGTGCCGGAGTCCCTGTTATGAGGCTTTGGATAAGTGTCTGCTGAATGACTAAATAGTGAACGGTAGTGACTAGTCGTCTAAGCTTATTCCCGTCTCTCTTCAGGCAGTGCACTGATGGACATGGGCAAGGCCATGAGGCAGCTGGGCGACGTGAAGGACGGGCTGGACATCAACGTCAAGCAGAACTTCATCGACCCGCTGCAGAACTTCCAGGAAAAGGACCTCAAGGAGATCACGGTACGGCCCGCCTAGACAGGGTCTTTTCAAGATGTGGATCCGACCAGCTCGTCTATCAAGGAAATTTTGTTTTCAATGATTTTCCGATATTGAAGAAAAACTCTTAAGAAGAAGAGTGATTGGTTGTTTTAAAAGTATACATTTATATTTGTATGTTTGAATATAATAAGTGATGATATTCATATATATTTGCCACCGCATGGCAAACAGAACAGATACAAACCAAACCATTAAAAAACAACAGTAAAGTCAATTAAAACAAAACCCGGACCGCAGAGGCAACCCAGTAGCTCTCACAGTCCCACGTGCTACTCTTACTAAGAGTCGTCCCTCTGCCACAGCACCACCTGAAGAAGATGGAGGGCCGGCGGTTAGACTTCGACTACAAGAAGAAGCGGCACGGCAAGATGCCCGACGAGGAGATCCGCCTGGCGGTGGACAAGTTTGAGGAGAGCAAAGACCTGGCGGAGAGGAGCATGTTCAACTTCTTCGAGAATGACGTCAGTTTGATGTTGCTTCCTGTAACAGTTTTCATGATTTACTTCTCCCCTGTGAAAAGGTGTGTGGGCGGGGGTTGCACTGCTTGTTTCGTTTTTAATATTCTGTGTGGGTTGTGGGTGACCACAGGTGGAGCAGATGACCCAGTTGTCTGCGTTGATCGAGGCCGCACTAGAATACCATCGACAGTCCACCCACATCCTGGAAGAACTCAGTGGGAATCTACAACAGAGGTGAATAAAACCACAACAGGGTTGAACATTGGTTCAACGGGAAAAGCGAGGCAGTGGGCGGAATCGTTCTGCGGTGTTGTCTTCCTCACGCTCAGATGCTAAGCTTCCCCTGAGAAATGATAGCATTACGCAGACCTTGTCCTTGTCTTTCGACCCTCTTCGCATGCAACCTCTGCCATCGTCGGGCAAACAAGCACAATTCAATATGGCTGACGAAGGGAAACAGTTTATTGATGGACTGTCCACTCACCTCTAGTTCTACTGTGTAGACATATCCCTGTAGTTTAGGGAGGTGAATCAGTGATATTAATAGCTCAATAGTTAAATGGTTTTGAATATCCTTGGTGTTTGGCTTGGTATTTCACAGTGGATATTAGATACCTGTATCACAATAATGGGAACAAATGCCACTATAATAAGCCATTGTGTTGGATTACGAATAACACGACCCTTTCTGGAAACCAAGTGTAAAGGTTAAGAGCCATGGCGAAAGTAGTACACATTGATAGAGACGGGTAGTTTAAGTAGTTTAGCTGCATAGTTCTCACTTGTTTACTTTTACCTAGGCAGGTTTTGTTGAAGTCCATGTTATATTCGTCTGAATTTTTTTGTGTTTGTGTTTCTAAATGTGTTAAACGGCAAATCAGGTGTCTCCCCCCCCCCCCAAAAGGCGTGGGCTCCATTGTGCCTCGCCTCTATGCATGACATTGATGACACTTAAGGTCGATGTGGCTGTTTCTCTCCCTCACAGGATAGCTACAGCCAACAGCCGGCCCAAGCGCGTGTTCAAACCAAAGCCCCTCCTGAGCACCTTCGACAGCTACGACGGCAGCCAACACAACGGATTGTCTTACAGCTCCTCCATCAAGACGACGGGTAACGCCACATGCAGCCAACGCCTGCTGATCTAGCATTTACGTTTACATTTTTTACATTCGGGGCAGCAGGGGAGTTTCATTCCAACCGACTTACAATAAGTCCATTTGTCAGAAGAAGGAGAAGCAATATATCGCTGTCAGTACAGTAAGGATGCCAATCACTAGCAATTCAACCCATTCCCCGTATTTCAACAAAGCTAGCTAGGATAAAATGCTACACAACTAGGTGCTTTTATTTTTTTATCTAGCGATGGTGGTTCTGACTGTGCACCTTTCCTTAACAACTACACGCTAGGACATGTGTTTACGATGCTGGATTTGTTATCATGTATGAGACTGAGACTGGTCATCACCTACCAAGACCAGTGATGTATGTGTCTATTTGAGAAAATATTTTGTTGCAAAATAAGTTATCAATCTAGCATGACATAATATACGTATGGTAGAGTCGCTGTTGTGTCTTCATACCATGAATCAACTGTCTTTATTGAGGTAAAAACGCAACCACTTTTTCTGGTTTAGTGTGTGTTTGCTCATACTTCTTGCTGTGGCCCAGTTGTGTGGACTTTGTCAGCACCACTCATCAATACATATATTTGTGCGTGTTGTGTTGTATGTTGTGTTATTGGTTGCCTGTAGAAACTATTCGACATGTGCAGTTTTATCTTGGGCTGAACACTTATCTGAAAAGTCTGTCCTGCTAATTTTTTTTAATATATTTTTGTCTCATTGTTACTGGCAGATAACCAGATCAGCCAGACAATCAATGGGAAAAGTAAGTGTCGCTGATTATATGTTTATTCTATGTTTATTTGAATATGTTTGAGGTCTAATATGTAACAAAGGTTTTTTTGCTAAATCATAACACGACCATAGTCATCAGAGATTAAGGAAACACACCAAGTCATAATACTGGTAAATTATTGGGTAATTCTTGGAGTTGCATTTGAAAGACTGAGATAGCCAGGAGCCCAGAAGGATTTCAAGATGGATGCCACATGATTTATAATATGTGAATAATGAATGAATATATATATAAAGGTGTAGCTCAGCTGATCAATTCACAGTGTAGGACTCATCGTTCATTTCCTCCCATTTTTCGGAACAGAATAACTGAGATCGTCTCAAAATAGAATGCTACACTCGGCTTGTCTTTGTCGTGTTCTTTAAGTTGCCTCAACCTGGCAGCCCGCATGAGCTTTGAGATGAGGAAGAGGATTGGCGGGTGGATGTGGATGTGGATTGTACATATTTTTGCCAAACCCTTTTAATGTTGGCTTTTGCTGCCACCTAGTGACCAAATACGGAAGCCACCGTAATGAATATTTTTTGCACAGACAATTGAATCAGCTGGTGTCTGTCTGTGCCTTGAGTGTTTGTTTGCGCTTGTGCTGGTTTCATTAACCATTGCCTCATCTCTCCATGCGCTACCCCATCAGACCATCACATCACCTCCACCCCTCTGTCCTGGCCTGACAGCCCCGCAACTAACGGGACCTCCCACCGTGAGTCACACACGCACACGCACACACACACACACACACACACACACACACACACACACACACACAATGATACTATGTTGTTCAGCCAGCGTCTCAATCATGCATCAGCCAATCTAATCTTCTGGGGTGACAAGCATCAAATTTCTTAATGTTGAAATATAAATACATATATTTTTGCATTCATCATGTATTGATTATCAACTAGAAAATAGAAGCGCTGTAATTCAGGGATTTTTTTTTTATCATGATCATGTTAGGACAGTTTTTACTCCATTTATTCATGTTTTTATTCGCTCATCCATTCATGTTATTCATCTCGTTTTGCTCTGGCCTTTTCTTCATTCACAAAGTAAAAGGTGTGCACTGCCTTCCTCCTCTCCTTATGAACTCTTCTTGTCTCTCTCCCCTTGTTCTCCTCCGGGGGGGCGCCACAGTGTCCGAGGTGCCCGACCAGCCGTGCTGCCGCTCGCTGTACAACTTTCAGCCGGAGAACGCGGGCGAGCTGGGCTTCAAGGAGGGCGACCTCATCATCCTCACCAACCAGATTGACGAGAACTGGTACGAGGGCATGATCAGTGGCGAGTCCGGCTTCTTCCCCATCAACTACGTGGACGTCATCGTCCCCTTGCCCCAGTGAGCCCCAGGGGTCCCCACGAGGGAGCTCGGTGGCCCCAAGCCTCCAAAACCTTTCTCCTCCTGAGCCGAAGAATCGAACAAGCCTTAGTATTGCAAAAGACGTTTTGGATTTTTAAAAAGAAGAATTGCTTGAGGGTTGGTAGCGTCCTTTTATCGTGAACCTTATGGTTATGACTATACACCATCCATAGGAAATGGCCTGCCTGTTTTAACCCGGCTAGAGCCCGTGAACTCCGGGGGGGAGAATGCTGGGTCCTACCTTTGGTTGTCGGGGAAGCGAATCTAATGTCAGGAGCGGTCACCCAAACTGTACATTTCAGGTGCTTCAACCGATTTCGGATAGCTTCACCGTCGGCCCTTTCAGAAGCCTGTGAGCAAAACTACCCTGACGTTCTTTACTGATTTCACCCTGGAAACCTTTGGCACATATACACCTTGTTCGCACATTGTTATCACGTTAATAACTATGTTTCACTGAATCACTGCAGGTCAGGTGAATGTTCTTCATTTGTCTTTGTTACTACCGCAGAGAAAAACAAGTCGTTCCTTCCGGAAGTAGACAATAAAGTGCATGTATTCTGTGTCAAGGAGGCCCTACGAGGCCTTAATAGGGGTGAGGGACTCCAAGTCGAGTCTTAACCCAATCAAAATGGAAAATGAATCCATGCGCCTTTTGGCTCTTGCTCAGTGCTGCCCCCTGCCTTTCACCCATAGCCACAGGCATTCCACGTCAATGGATTGAACGCCTTGTTCCAAAGAATGCTCATACGTTATAGCTGACAACTAAAAATACAGGTGGGTAATCTCTTCAAAGTCTGACCACACACACTCCAAACATCAACGGACTGTTCTTTGAAACATCATTGGTGTGTTTTCCCTGACATTTCAACCCCAAACCTTTGGTAGGCAGCCCTTGTGATTATTGCTACTTGGAGTAAAGTTGGCCTGTGCTCATGGTCCATGTCACACACCATTTTCTTCTCTCTCTCTGTCCGTCTGTCTCGCTCTCTCTTCTCTGTCTTCTTGTCTCTCTCTCTTTGTCCTGCCTTTCTCTCTCTCGTGTGTTAACATGGGTTCTGTGGCGCGCCTCTTGGTTAGGTCTGCCCCACCTATCCGTTAGATAGTGGACCCATTCAAGGGTCTTCACTGTTACTATTTTAAGTCCTTTGTCTTGGAAGGCGGTGGGGGGGGGGGGTCTGTCTGTCTGTCTGTCTGCCTGCCTGTCTGTATTGCACTGAAGCCTAGGCATCTACTACCAAACACGGATGAGCACCTAGGTTGTTTTTTCTTTCTTCTCGCACTTTCTGTTGTTGTTAACGGTGGGTCGGGCCGTGGGTGGGTTTGAGTCCCAACATCATAGTGAACATATATGACCTCACATTTTGTTGTTTTCTTTGATTATACATTCGCAGTACAACACCAGAACTGTTCAAACCACTATGGAATGTAAAATCCCAATGTCGTAATGTTATCTTGGAGGTTTCATGTCTAATGTGAATTCCGGTTTAAATGAAACCCATGTGAATGTAAAATGTCCCCACTGTATTACCCGTACTATAACACGTGTGTCACCCAGTCCAGATTATTTACTCTGCTGTTTTGGTCTCGCATCAAGTGGGCAGATAAGTAGTATTCTATTGGTTAGGCTAAGCTGATAAACCTGTGGTCAATTTGAGAAGTCCTTGGGACTCAGATAAACAAGTTATCGCTCGCCCCCGAGAATAGATGCAGTGCAGTCGGTCGGAAGCCTCTATATATCATTAAGGACGGATAAGTAAACACGGATTCAACAGCAATCTCATACAAGTGTTGTTTTTATTGTTGTCTGATTAGTTTTTTTTTTACCAGTTGGTGACGTGAACAGACTAAGCCTCTATCCCAAATCAAGTCAGTTGGGGAGTTATTCCTCTGTCGTGTCATTATTTGTGTCATTAATGAGTTTTCCTTATTTCATTTGAATTGGACCAAAAACGACATTTCACTAAACAAAATTATAAAATTATGAAAAGTTTTTTTTAACCGTTTTTATACTATTCATGTATTTCCTTTTGACTGCAGAAACGTGCGCACTCCGTGCACAAAGTGCTAACTGGGTCTCTGAGTCATTTACAGACAAGACATCCAAATCAGAATTTATTCATTACTGCGGCAAGATTATCCGCCTGTTTTTTAATAAAGCTCAATTTGCAATGACACCGGCCATTTCAAGAAAGTATTACGCCACTAGATGAGGTCTAAGATATTGTCTTGCGTAGTTTAATTATTATGATTAAGGTATTTTGTTTTTTCCCAATTTTGGCCTTCAAATGAAATTAGCACTTAATCCACACTCTATCTCCTTCAACACTTTACCTCTGTCTGTTTGCCTTTCAATCCTGAACGGTCTCTTCTCAGTATTCCTATTGTGACTAAATGTCTTGCCAACTAAGACTGGCTGTACATTACCATGTTTTTCTTCTTCTGTAGAATAATTTATACAGAGGGGCGTTTTATAGATGTTCTAAATGAATATATTAATACATATATTGCCTCAATAAATCACAAGTGAATATTGTTACAGTCCACGTCTGCTTTGATATTCTTCCGCGACCTCTATCTAATTTTCCTTTGGTTATTAACTTAAATTGACATATCTACCATTTAATTTGTTATTTAAAGGCTAACACCGGTTTGGAAACCCATTGTTGCATCATTTGTAGTCAAAATAAGATTTTTTTATCAACCAACAATTGCAGTTTATTTCAGTTAAGATTGCAATTGTGCCTGCTCATATCCACACTTCAGCACTGTGCTGCTTGGGTCCCCGGTTCTCTCTCTTAATCCTCAGCGGCTGTCCCTCCTTCCTCACACCCTCTGGCCTCCCGGGCGGCCGCGGCTCGGCCTTCGTGCCCGGCCCGGTGGCCCCGAACAGGGTGCAGTTCCCTGCGCACGTCCAGTCGGGCTGGTGCCCCACCACCAGGTCCAGGGTGGGGAGGGACGTGGTGCTGGTCACGTCCCTGAAGCCCAGCGTGGACGCGAGCGAGGGGCATCCCGGGGGTAAGGCCACGTAGCCCGCCCTCCTCGCGGGGCGAGCCTCCCAGGACCCCGTCTCCCGGAGCTTGGCCACCGTGCGGATCTTCTTCCAGCCCAGGTGGTTGAGCTCCAGCAGGTTGAGCAGGATGCAGAACACCCCCACGCAGAACATGAAGAGCAGGAAGATGGTCTTCTCCGTGGGCCGGGACACGTAGCAGTCCACCGGCTGGGTGCAGGGCGCCGACGGGCACAGGAAGTGCACGGGCACCCGGAAGCCGAACAGCATCCACTGGGCCGTCACGAAGCCCACCTCCAGGACGGCCCGCACGCACACGTGGAAGACGTAACACTTGGAGAGGACCCCTTCGGGGACCCTCGGGGGCTCCGCGACGGCCTCCCTGTAATCTTGAGGCTGGGGCCGGGCCGGGGGGCCCGCCTCCCCGGGGTCCAGCTTCTGGAGGCCCTGAGCGACCAGGCCCTCCAGCACGTCGGCCACGCTGTGACCCAGGTGCTTGTGCGAGCGGATGGAACAGCTGTCCGAGTCGCAGCTCCGGTCGTAGGCCTCCTGCCCGCCGTCCCTCGCGCCTTCCCGGCCCCCTGCCTCTCTGGGGACGTGGTCGGGCCCCGGCCTGGGCCTGGCCCTGGGCCTGTGTCCCGTGCGGTGGGGCAGCTTGGAGAGGTTGTGCCAGGTGTAGATGATGAAGCAGAGCGAGGGCGTGGACACGCTGATGATGTGGAAGACCCAGAAGCGGGGCTGCGAGATGGGGGCGAAGGCGTCGTAGCACACGGTGGCGCAGCCCGGCTGCAGGGTGTTGCACACGAACATCTCCTGCTCGTCTGCGTACACGTCCTCCGTGGCCACCGCCACCACCAGCAGCCGGAAGATCACCATGACGGTGAGCCAGAGCCGGCCGATCATGGTGGAGTGCTGGTGGACGGCGTCCAGCAGGCGCTTCAGCAGCGTCCACTCCGTCATGGCGGCCCGCGGCGGCGACAGCCGTCCGCCTCTGGACGGAGGGACAACCCGCCTAGGGCGGAGAGGCCTGCTTGGGACGGATCCACCCCTTCTGCCTCCTGAGGATCCTGGAGGTCCCGGGTGGAAGTGCTGCTCACTGAGCCTGGCTTTTAGTCCACCTAGCCCTGGATAAAGTGGCCCTCTGTTCTCGTTGTCTCCCGGCCTGGTGGAGCTACAAAACGCAGTTTCCCACCCCTGTGGACCACTGAAGCATATAAGAGGTGTTCTTTCCAAGTCTAGAGCACCTTACATATTACTCTCTCCCCTTTTTCATCAACACTTAACCCTAAAACAGGGGAAACCCTTCTGCTGCCTTGGGCGTTCATCACCGGGACCAAAGTGTACCTACCCTGATTGCTGTGACTCAACTCTGGCCATCGGATAGCCTACCCCCCCCCCCCCCCCCCCCCTCCCCCTCTCTCTGAGCAGACCGGCGGTCCTCCTCAGCCTCGCCTCGCTCCCCTCTGAGCCATTCCTAAGAGCTCTGGAGTCATGGCAAGAGAAGAGACATCCCATCCTCCACAGATAAGGAGGGCCACCGACGGCACACAGAAATACACGGTCGGACGGCCACTTGACATGCGTCACATGTTGTGCCCTGGCTCACTCTCACACTTTTCCTGGGCCCTTAGGGGTCCGTTTCAAAGCTTCTCGGGTGCGGGGGGGGGGGTACTCCTTGCTCTGGTTGAGGAGTCACTGATAGCGGTACCTTCGTTCTTCTTAGCTTATATCACTGAATGGCTAATGGGCTTTTCCTTTCATGGAGAGGTATTTTTATAACCCGGCGACGTACATATGGCCACAGCAAGCGCAATACCCTCGGACATGTTGTGTGTGTGTGTGTGTGTTACTAAGCTCTTTGGGAGCTCCAGTGCCTCAGCAGGGGATTATGGCATTTGTTTTGCTCTTTCTGTTTACCACACGCACTGTTGTGTCCCCAATCTGGAGCCAAACATCGGATTTGAGATTCGATCAGAATTGAAAAAATAAAGGATGAGCTTACAAAGGGGAATGTGTTTACGATGTAGGCAAGGGACTTGGGTCAGTCGTGAAGTCTTGTCTTCCCTGGAGCTGTGGTGTCATGGTGATCTCTAGCCACTTTTCTCTCCAGCCGCTCCTTATCTTGGTTTTTAAAAAAGACCCTTGAAGGGTCAGCTGGCCTCCCCAAGCACCCCTGAGATAACGCACTCAGTGGCCCCTTTTTTTTTTACTTCAAAAGCCCTGGCTGGCCTTGTCTGTCTGGATCCTTTCCTGTCCTCCAGCCCTCCAGTTTACCTCCATGTGGTCATGGTTTAGATCTAAGAACACCTCTTTGCAGTATTTCATATTGATGGCTTTCAATGTAAAGCACATGATTATTTTGGGGTTCAAAACGGCAAAAATGCCATTTGTTTTGGTAGACATTTTCCCTGTGCATCCCCGGAGCGTTGCGTTGACAACGTACAGGTACGTGTGTGTGTGTGTGCAGGAACACATGTGCCCCTCTACCCCCAGACAGTCTCCAGCAGAGCTTTTGTCTGCTATCGATTCGCGACACAGACAGGAGGACAAGGGACCACAGAATGGATTAACATCTTTTAATGGTTCTTAAGGGACCCGGTGAAGGGGAGGAATCGATGGAGTAGAGCGAGAGGGGCCCCCCACCGCACCACGGGCACTCGGGGGGGATTAAACGGGCCCCTCGCCCCCATCAGCTCATCACAATGCTACAGTGTGGGAGGGGAAGTCTGCAAATAGACCTTGACCAGAATCCAGACACAACAATCGCTTAGGCTACCCTGTAGTGTAGACCTCGTCCTGGGCTCTACCTCCCCATCCCCCCCCCCCCCCCCCCCCCCCGCCTCCCCCCCCCACACACACACACACACACACACACACAACTCCGTTCCCAAGCTGCTCGATACCGACCAAGAAATAGGAAGTCCTCTTTTCAAGTGTTTGTATGCGTGTGTGATGGCAGATGGTTATCTGAGGGCCTCGCTATAGCGCTAGGAGGTGGAGGTGCATACCTCTTCCTGGAATCATTCTCCCTTTGAGTTTGTTCACAGAGGAACACCAAAGGATGCCCAAGGCCCTTTACGTCTCGCCTGGTCGGGTGCATCTTGGGAAGTAATAGCAAACAGGATTATGGAGGAGGGGGAGGAAGCACTCCCACCACAAGCTCTGCCAGTCAGAGAAAGTCTATGACCACCTCTAAGCCTCTTTTGACAAGCTGAACTTGGTCCTGAACTTGAGAGGTGTAGACGCAGTAATACATAGGAATAAAACGACTAATATCAGCCTGTCTGATCCCAGTGTCTGAATGGATGCCATGGAGGATTCCCGTGTTGATTTCACTTTATGTGGTTGAGAACATTAACATTCCAGTCTTGCTTGCCAAATAGTTAAATTGAAAGCTTTTTTTTTAATGCCCTTCATTTATTTATTTTATAGTGGAAACTATTATCGATAAAACTATTAATATCTTTAATCTGCATTATTTCCTTCCTATTTTACAATAGGATTCTTATATTTTACTTTTTTTTTTATGTAATATAAAGAGTACTTAATCTCAGATTGATTCTTTAGCATAGGTTGAGAGGCAGTTTTGGTCTGATTTTGTTTCAAATTGAAATGATTTAGTAAATTATTTTATAAATATATTATATATATCACATCATATTTCATTTCATATACATATGCTAGCCCTCCGATTTCCTTCATTCTTTATTTGGTGTTTGTTTTCATACCTTCACATGCATTTATTAAATCCATGGCCTGCTTGGACATGATGAGATTATTATAATCATCAAACCATAACATAACAGCGAGCAATCCAAAATAGGTTATTGTTCTATTCACAGCTGTTATCGTTCATGGCAGAAAGATAATCTGAATACAAATAGTTTTTCAAATGTTTTCCAATGTGTGGGACGGGTGTATATGTTTACGTGTGCACAGTGTGATGTGACTTCACTAATATCTTGTCAAAGCAGACATGGCCTTAATAAAAACAATACATTTATTTTATTATGAATAATTAATATTTGTATTGAATTTGTTATATCCTTTTTATTAATGGCATAACTGCTTTGATGTTATAATAGTTCATTCCTATCACACACAAAATCAATTGACAAAGAAGCAAACACAAACCGATATAATTGTTTCGAGGATCTCCCACACACACACATACACACGAACACGCACACGCGCGCGCGCACACACACGCACGCACGCGCGCGCGCACACACACACACACACACACACACACACACACACACACACACACACACACACACACACACACACACACACACACACACACACAAGTAACACAGGCCCTACACACACATAGACACACACCCCTTGATCTTGAGGACGGGGACGCTGCGATGCTATTGCAGAGCGGACCCTTATTACCATGGGAGTTGGGGGGCCGTGGGGGGAGGGTCCACAGCCCGCTCCTGTCTGCTTGGGAGCCCTAACAGGATTATGGGGGACGCAGCGAGGTAGCGCTCCGTTCCCCGCCTCCGTTGCATCGCACTATAAGGGAAGTGATTTACATCTGGCTGGACTGTCCGTCACATACTTTCCCCTTGATCTAATCCCTCACTATTCTCACCGCCGGCGTCAAATGCGCTTAATCCGCTGGGCGGGGCGTTTGCTCACTAACACACTGGCATTGGTCTCAACACAGACCTTTATAAACACCACCGGCACCACCGCAAGGGACATCGTTTTGTTTTTTTCATATCAACGGAGCCTGCCCACTGCATCGCCTCGAAGCCTTGTGGATATTGACCAGCTCGCATCATTCGAGGTAATATTGATTATCGCTTATTGTTTATTATAGGCTACGTGTGACGTCATCCAGATCAGGCTTGTCCGAACGGGACAGGGTGAACGATGGCCCTTAATTGGTTTGTGTTTTTAGTATTTGATCGTTATTTTTAATGTTGTTAAAGTTGCTCCAATAGCCTACTTACTAGGTCAGGTCGATATATAGTGTAGGCCTAATAAATAAGCAGACTTTAGGACAGGTGTTGCTGTGACCCAACACCCTCACTTGACTGATGGTGTTATACCGTTAAACCAAAACAGCTCATATAGGCAATAGAATAGGCCTCAATCTTTTTAATGAGAGAACCTTTTATTTTGAATGTTTTACGTTTGATATTGTAGGCCTAATACATTTAATACATGTGTATTTTAAAGTATAGCACAAGTGTGTTTCACAAAACTTTACTTAAAAAACGTTATTCAGTGATACTCTCTAAATGGACAATCGAACAATTCTTAATGAGATCGAGCATGGCATGGCAGTTAGAGGTGAACTGTAAATGATATCAGTGGTCATTACAAATTCAGCTTCAAAAGGGGAAGAGATCACAGATCAACGTAATCACCATCAGCCACTTAAGTGATGGTTGTTGTTATTGACTACAGCCTCTCAAAACATTGAGGATATGTCAATGGACTGAACATTCTCAGCTTTATGCTTTGTCACATTTGACCTTGCAATTTCGTCACTAAGTACTATTGAAGTTTGTAATAGTTCAATCTAAAAAAATAATACAAATAGAAAATAATAATAATACACTTTTCCAAAGATAAAACACAATCATAGGACAATATGTTTATCAAGAAATGTTAACAGAGTAACCAACCAATTGGTTGGACTGGTCAGGTGATAATTGACTGAGTGTTCTTTCTATTGGTCAGGAAAGATGAGACAGGACGCTGGACGCGTGACCTGCTCCTGATGTCAGAGAATGACTCCCAACTTGGCAGACATGACACCCGAACAGCTCGCAGTGCCATGGGAACAGGGAGAAGACGAGAGCGAGGTGAAGGTTCTGCTAGGGGAGGGGCTGGAGGCGGAGCTAAACCACGACAATCAAGAAGTTACCTATCACCAAGGAGGAGAGAGCACCTGCTGGCAACCTAGAACCTTAAACGAAAGGTAACCACAGCAAGCACACATCAGACATGCATCATCAACATCACCTTTAATCTTTCTTAACCTTACCTACTTATTTTTCCACCTTTTGGCTGATCAAATGTGACTTAATAAGTGTGTTGTGATTGAAACGTTTAAGATTTCACAATTGTGATGATTGCATTGTCACGTAGCATGTTTGTCCACACTGGGAATCAAGCCCGTAACTCTGTCCTTGATGGCCTGCTCTAATCCTGTCTACGTAAACTGGAAATCCAATTTGTCCCGGTGGGACAAAAAAACGACTTATTCTTCAACACACATAGAAAGACATGCATCGTGTCCCTTTATCAGTGTCTAAGCAGTCCTTCATAGTTAGTTTGATTTACACTTACATTTAGGACATTTAGCAGACGCCTTTATCCAAAGCGACTTCCAATAAGTACATTTGTCAGAAGAAAGAGAAACAGTATATCGCTGTCGTACAGTAAGGTTGCTCATAGAACCAAGTGCCAAGCACTAACACTTGTTACGTCACCCATTCTCTAATACTTTCTCTGTCCGTCTCTCTGTCTGGTGTCCTGGCGAACAGTGACGAGCCGTTCTGCAGGATCTGCCACGAGGGAGGGAGCTCTGGGGAGCTGGTGTCCCCATGCGAGTGCTCCGGCACCCTGGCCATGGTTCACCGTGCCTGCCTTGAGCGCTGGCTCACCTCGTCCAACAGCAGCCACTGTGAACTCTGCCGCTACCAGTTCTCCCTGGAACGGCTGCCCAAGCCGTTCACAGAGGTACTAATAGTCTGCATTACAGCCACTCAAACCGAGCCAAGTCGCTCAGGGTTAGGAGAGTTTGTAGTGGCTATAGGGTGACACCCAGATGAAAGGTCTACCTGTAGGTGTCCTTCAGCAAGATGCATGACCCCTGCTCCTGAATGACATGCATCGGAATTCACTAGAGGTCGCTTTGGATAAAAAAACCTAACCTCCTTAATTACAATGAATTACTAAAGGTTGGTCAAATCCCACACTAGACCATGGCATATTTTTCATCCTTATGTGGGTCACGGCAGCAGGTGTGTGTCCTTGAGGTGTGTGGCCTCAATGAACCACCTCACCCTGGCCTCCACAGATTGGAGTGGGGGCTTGCTGCCCAGCTTACCATCCCCTGCCCCTCATGTTCATCCCCTGCTGAGCTGCTAGCAGAGTGGTTAGCGCTAAAGCCACTTAGCCTTTTAGAAACCTGATTAGCCAGCACGTTCTGCCCAGAGACCAGGCGCAGGGTGGAAGTCCTCCAATATTAGTACTGGTCAGTGTATTAGTGGCTAGAGGAGTCCTGCCCATGTGCTTCTGCAAACAGAGGCCCGACACTGTGTGCGTGTGCGGTATCATGTCAGCCGCATCATGCACACCCGCCACGTACTGTGTTGTGTAACGTCTTCTCATGGACACACGTGTTTTGTTGAAACACACACACAGTGGTGTGAGCTAAACAGTAGAGTTTTACCAAGTGCAAGTTCAGATTTTTTCTGAAACGTTTTGAGAGATAAAGCAATTAATAAAAAACGTTTTCAGATGTGTGGACGTTGATCTGATGGATTCATCTAATAAAAACCGATCCATGGGAGCAATCTCTTAATGAACACATCTATACATTACTGTTATATACATAGAATATCAGCTCTTACTCCCAATTGTTCTTAATAGCAAACGCTAATACGCCCTCTCCTCTCTCTTCCCAGTGGCTGCGCTCTCCGTCCATGCAACACCAGCGCAGAACCCTGTGTGGTGATGTGGTGTGCTTCCTCTTCATCACCCCACTGGCCACCCTGTCAGGCTGGCTGTGTGTCCAGGGAGCCCTGGACCTCCACCACACCAACGGGTACGAGTCCCTGGGACTACTGGTCCTGACCCTAGCCCTCTTCACCATCTACATCTTCTGGACCATGGTAGGGTTCCAACCGTAGGGTCCGATTGCGTTGTACGGAATGACCCAAATGTGTTCGAAATGTCCCAAATGTTTCTCAATAACTTGAAATAATTTGTCTTCGAGTATAGAAATGTACAGTTGGTGACTTAAATGTCAGTGTCTTTATGTTACAGTTGCCTGTGTTAGCAAGAGCCCAGTAATGAAGCTCATTTATTCTGCCAAATCCTAATCTTCAACCCAGGGCTCCTCTGTACATTCTGCGTTTAATTTTGTTGCCATCCGTGTCACGTTAACTCAGTTATGTGCTCCACAGGGCACGTCACAAACTATTTAAATGGTACATTGTAAAACAATCTATGGAAAAATAATACTATCATTTAGGAGTGCAAGTGTTGATGCCAGTGTTTGCCACAGAGAATTGAAGCTCGTAAATTGTATTGTTTGGACGGAGCTTTGGCTGAGCTGAGGGGTTTTCCCCCGCAGCAGTAGTAGAGAAAAAAATCGATATACTTCAAAGTACATATTCTCCATTATGCGTACTCCCTTCTGCAGGTGTCCGTGCGCTACCACATCCACCTCTTCCAGACATGGAAACTAACCGACCAGAGGGTTCGACTGCAGATCCCCCCGCTATCGGGCTCCAAACAAAGTCACATGGCAGTCATCGCCTGCCCCTTCAGCAAGGACACCAGCAAAGAGACTATGGTGTGATTCTGTTGGATTTTAACCAGCAGGGAGTGTACACTCATTTGAAAACCCTGCACGGACAGAAGCGAAGGACACATATTTGGTTATTCTTCTGGGGACCGAAGAAACTGGATGTCAATGTTTTATCGGTTAAAACATCCGCTTAAACTTTGAGCGGAAAAAAAAAACCCCAATTGAAGTTAAGATTGGAAATTCAGAGAACTGCTAGAAGCTGTGGAGGGATTAATTACACAATTGTTCTGTTGACAAGCCTGGACTTCTGCGAACAGTCATAGAAACAGCTAAGTCTAATGACAATCAATTAGAAGTCATTAATGTCTGCAATAATTCCTATGGAAGATAACGAATCAGAGCTCTGTGGAGTAGAACTTCCTACTACTTCTACGTGGAGGGTCACATGATTTCCTTTCAAGAAGATAATGTTCCAAATAAAAGCACAACCCATCAAAATGTGCATTTGTATCCAAAGTACGAGGATTGGACTGGCAAGAAGCACTCAGTGTTTGCTTTGTTTAGAAAACTTTATTATGCAATTTATTTACATTTTATGTAGCTTCCTGTAAATTACCCCAGGGTGCAAAAACCATTCGATGCACACAGACAATTTAATTAAACAAAGACACTACCGGAAGAAAATAACTTGCCAAAGTTTTTTCCTGTAAAATCCAGAATACAGTGATTGAGAAGCAATTGACCTTTGTATGGACAGAAGGCAAATGGGACTCTTTAAATTGTACAAAAATAAATAAAAAAGTTAACATTTTGGAAAATTAAATTAGTAATTCGTAAGAAGACATCCTACAGACAGCTTACCTCCACACAGCTAACAGCTTTAGCATTATGTAAATGTAGCAGCTATGACCTGCAGTAGTATAAATAATGTCGCAACTTCTCAAAATATTCCATCGCCTACAGTACCTTCAAATAAGTCTAAACAGCAACAGCCTTCTCCATCTCTTGGCTTGAGGAGCTTTTTCTTTTAAATGCCTTATTGACACCTTGGAGTACACATTCACGCTAGACATAGACAGGATAAGGAATACAGGTAACAAGACGCCCCATGTTCCACATGCTTGTTTGACCTGGCCATGGTGTTGACATTTTTAATCCAGGACGGAGAAGAATACTAGACTCAAAAGGAGACTGGTCAAGGTCAGGCAAAGTAGTGGTTCCAAAGAAGATCCTTACATCAGAAAACAGCTGGCCTCCTTGGAGAGCTCCTGGGAAACAGCAACATGACAGTAAGCTTGGTGCCACTGAGGAATGGCCATTTCATCATGTCAAGATACAGGAAATCTATCGGTAAAGGTCTGCATTACCATACGGTAAATCGTGTTGATGCATGGATATCACAGACAGGTGTTGCCATTAAGATAGCCCTTGGACGACACCTTGGGCAATTTCAATAACTGATCGTTCCCATGAGAGAGAGACATGGCTTCCTCTGACATTTACCTTGCTCCTTAGATCTACACGTTTAGAATTGCTTTGGGAAAAAACAATTTACCGTCAACATGAATTCTATCCTCTACACATCTATAGATTTCCAACATTTGCAAAAAGCCAATTTGTACGTCCAAAGCAAATTAGTATGGAATATGACGGCCTTAAACAGCCGAGGAAAGGAGAGCGTGAAATAAGCTTTTCACTTTGGAGTTTGTCGGAATGCATACAAATGAGATGTTAGTTTTGCATTTGAATAGGACAAGTCACGACTTTTATGTTGTGAATTGCAAAAGCCTCTGTTAATTCAGGCATTCATTAATGGGGCTTTTGTGCAAGTACATGACAAGGATGCATGCATGCATGCATGAACGCAGCCCCCCCGCCCCCCCCTACCAACACCCATGCTAGGGATAATTGCCGACTACTCTTTAGCCACGGACCTTTCAACCCGAAACTTAGCTAGACCCAAAATTGTTCCTTGACGACTAGTCTTCCTGTAATACGGCATTTCAGAATGTTTGTAAACAATAGTCGTCAAGATACTTCCGGGTGGCAGAACGTGAGCGGCTTCCACTGATCAGAAGTGATCCAGCCGGCTAATGTAAACATAGTTACATCGTTAAAGACATTGTTGATCTGACGTTGAAACGATGACGAAAACGCTAAATATAATATATATATAATGATACGTCCCATCGCAACCCGCAAGAAGATCATCATTCATTCAAGCCATTTACTCTCTTTTCTCGATCTCGGAAGGGTTGGTTCACTAGCGGTGCCATCGGAGAACGCATCGGCTTTTGCCACCCGGAAGAACGTATTGTGACGCATGGCTAATTGTCGTATAGGAGTCCAGGGAGGACTACAACATGGGTGAAATGGGCAGAATCATGCGTGCATGCACTGCTTTTCCATCAGCGTCACGTATGACTACATGCTTACTGCAAACACAAGCCAGGGGGGGGAGACATCACGCATGCTAGCAGAGCGGCTGCTGCCACAGCTGCTCCTCACCTACCCAACACGGCACCGTTCGGTCCGCCCTCACGACACAGAGCAACATTTCTTTTTTTTCCTCTTTGGCTTCACAGAAGGCAGGTGTGAAGAGAAAAATAGTGTCAAACACAATATTTAAACCGAAACACAACGCAGATAAACTTGTTGTGACGGGCGGTATAGTGCTCGTTATCTCGGTAGCTGGAACCAGGACTGCATTATGCTATATAGGCATGTGTGTAGTTGTAACCTTATTTAGGTGAACAACTCTTTATGGGCACCACTCCCCCATTATTGGTTCCTGGCCAGTGTATCATTTTTCCTAGAGACCCTTTACCGAAGTTTTTGGACAGGATTTCCAAAAACTTCGGTACTTACCAAGTACCCAGTAAGTAAAGTACTTGATATGCTTGAAAAATGAGGTGAACAATTTTGCCCCCCCCCCCCCCCCCATTTTATTGGTTCCTAGCCAGTGTATCTTTTTTCCTAGAAGCCCTTTCTGGAATTAGGACAGGATTTCCAATAACTTCGGTACTTACCCAGTAAGTAAAGTACTTGATATGCTAGAAAAAGGAGGAGAAGAATTTGTCCCACATGCAAACCCACTGCGCACACACACACACCTGTCTCCTGAAGTGCTGGATGTTGCTTCCCGCGACACACTCCTCGTCAAACTCCAGCTCCCGTTCCTCGTCCACTCTTCCCTGGCCGCACACCAGCCTGCGCTCAGCCATCTCCTGATCACCCAAGGTCATTCAGCAGACATTAGTGACGGTACCTTAGGTTCTTCTGCCTCTCACAATGTGTACATCATGGGGGAAATGGCCTCCCCACCTCGGGTACAATACGCTTCTTTGACTTGGGATGCATCGTTATTGTGGGTTGGGTCATCGGTAGGAATACAATCAAATGTGTGCATGGCATGCGCATGGCTGGCTTTATTCTTTCTATAGGAGAAGTGTGCCGAGAAGAACAATACGACAGGATCTGGGTTGAAAAATGACCTCGATACGGGTTCATTTCTGCTTTGTTGTGGGGTCGTGACCCCATTACACATGGCTGGCCATGAACACATTCCATTGAAGATTAACCAAATTATTTTTCTATTGTTGAAAAAAATGAAAGAAAAAGTGTCGTATCCACACTGCTGGCAGTGGTGCTTCGCTCAGGTCCAGTTCGTGGAAGCAGACCTGCTCTAGTTACCTCTTGTTCTGGGTTGAGAAGGGTCACTCGGGTGTTTGTGACTGGCCCCCAGCTCCGGTGGCCCTGGAGAATCAGGTCCTCCAGGCCGGCTTCCACCCCTGTGGCCCAGATCTACATGAAGACACACCTTATTTGGAATCTGGACCAGTATTCATTGTTCCACAACACCTGTCCTTTATATCCCGTTGCAGTCAGTGGTTTCCTTTGTTCCGACACACACACACACACACACTTCCAAAATGGATACGTTATTGCGATAAGCACCTTGCGGATGAAAAAAAAAGCCACTTACAGTGAGTGTGCTACCCCCAGGTAGCGTGTAGTCAGGAGGGATGTGGAAGGAGATGTCCCCAGAGTCTGGCTGAGTTCTGCGGACTACCCATCCCCCTAGTGGCTGCTCCTGGAACCGCAGAGAGAACAGGAGAACAAACATTTAACTTTAAAAAAGTCATGCAATACTAAAAAAAAAAAAAAGATACTACCTGCTGCAGTATTGAAACAATTAAACAAACGGATAAAGGATAGTTGCATAGCAAAACAAGTATTTTGTCCTGCCTAGTGTTTATACACTACTTATATTTTCTGTCTATTTAAGCATTTTAAGGTGTTCTGCTGTGAAATAAGTCCTGTCATGAAGGCAGCCATGATTTAAAAAAGAGAACAGAAAAAATGAGTCAAGGAGGAGAAGCTGGAACCTCCGGGGAGTCGTTCTTCAGCACCACGTAGTTCCCCTCGGGGTCCACCTCCGCCACGCTCATGCTGCCGCGCGACGCCGCGTGCGTCGACATCTTGTAGGCTGGAGAGCTGCCCGACGTGCCCTCGTGTTTGCGCTTTTTGCCCCGGACACGGCGAGAGGAGCGCTCCCGCGTCGCCTGCGCCGCCCCCGACGCCCCCGCCACGTGCTGAGAGGGACTGGGCGACAGCTTGAGCCTGGGAGAAATCAAAAAAGAAATGATAGAATGACATGGTACAATTTGATGAGACAAGGCTCATAGGCTCATGTCCACAGTAGTCATCAACGAGCTACCTCTTCTAAAACCACCATCATATTCATCATCTGGCACCAACTTCCTCATCCCATCCACCGTCATCTTTGCTGCTCCACCTTCCTCTTCTGCCCCGCCATCATCACGTATTACCACCACCTTCCATTGCTCCTCAACCATCATCGCCTCCCACCAGCTACCTCTGCTCCCCTCTACACCACCCTTCCATGCCCCTCCACCACCACCATCTCCATCTCCTAACACCACCACCGGAACTTTCATCTGCTCCAACTTTATTCTTCATCCATGTCGAGGGCCAGCTTGACGTCCAGCAGGCTCTCGTACTCCTCCAGCTGGCTGAACATCCCCCCCCCCCCCCCCCCCCATCACCTGCCCCTCCACTGCCATCTCAATCGCCAAATCCCACCACCAACACCCCCACTTTCCTCTGCTCCTTCACCAGCTCCCTCTGCTCCTCCATCATCATCATCATCATCGTCATCTCCTAGCCCCAACAGCTTCCTCTGCTCCAGTCGCCGGTGCCCCACCACACCCACCTATGCTCCTCCACCTCCAGCATCTTGCGGTAGGCGTTGATCTCCATGTCGAGGGCCAGCTTGACGTCCAGCAGGCTCTCGTACTCCTCCAGCTGGCCGAACAGCTGGGAGCGCAGGTCCGCCAGCTCCTGCTCCTTCTGGCTCAGCCGCTGGTGCCAGGAGCCTCGCTCCGAGTCCAGGGTCCGCTCCAGCTCCTGCACGCGGGCCTCCAGCAGGCCTTTCTGCAACACACAGCCAGGGAGAGGTGGACACGCCGTCACGTCCCACTGAGGATCGGCCCTTGTCCCAGTTGAGGGCTTGAGAGGTAGCCTTGGGAAAGGTCACAACTAGGTATGTCGGTTTCGGCTCATTTTGCTTTCGATAGACCCACACCCAGACCCATGAACCGGTTATTTTCTAAGAAAAAAAACTGAAATGATGTGAAATACAAGAACGGGGTGTTTTTCCTTTTAACGCGATGCTCCGTTGACTCGATGAGCTTTGGCGCCCCATTTCAAAGCTAGGGTGCTCCAACAAGTCCCCGGGTGCTTGTTCTTAATGGAGGTTCAGCATATTGCTAGTACAACTACTAAACTGAAGAGTAGCATCACACAATTTACTTTGTGCCAGTCTTGAAGAAATGGTCTCACACCGAGCTCCGTTAAACGCTCCGTTCGTTTTTTACCTCAGACTGCAAGCTAGCGAAGCTGTGTAGATGCTTTGATTTATTAGGATCCCCATTAGCAACAAACCGAAGTGAGAGCTAGTCTTCCTGGGGTCCGAAACATAAAATATAGACAAACAATCACTTGTTTGACATTATGTCAAACAAACAAACATAAAAATAATACAACAATAACAAACAGTATGATTAAAAAAAACTTCTAAATTACAAATATAACAGAAGAAAAAATAATATGAAAGCTAAAAAAATAAATTAAATTAAAAATGTATATACATTATACATGGACCAGATGATTTTTGCAGACTTTTTAAAGCTGCATTTGCAATTTATGCTAAAACGTATGTTCTTTGGTAGTTCATTCCATAATGAAATTGATCTGTAAATTATGGTGTTTTTAAGTAGATTGGACCTTGGTCTGGGTAAAGCTAGATGTCCGTTCCTTGCTTCTCTAGGGCTATGACCATGTCTGTCAGACACACTGCCTAAACCTTCAGCAAAGAAGGCAGGTCTTTTGCAGTTTATGACTGACCTTAGGAACAACAAGAGAGATATTTTGTTTTTCAACAGAGCCATGAAAGGCTAGTATGCATTACTTCAGTGTTAGTGTGAATGGAGCAGCTCAGTGCCAAGCGGGCTGCTTTGTTCGGAGCTACCTGAAGTTTATGCAAGTCTTTTTTGGTTGCTGATGACCAGATAATTGTTCAATACTCAAGGCTTGACAAGACCAGAGCATGTACAACTTTCTTGATTATCGAAGGTGTAAGATACGATGAACATTTTCTCTTCATGCCAATCCCGACACCTGTACCGAATACCCATGCAAACACTTGCAAGACGCATACAAATCAAAGGAAATAACTCCAAACAGTTTAGGTACAATTCCAAAGCTTTCTGAAGGTATAGAAGACGCAAGACAATTTTCCACATTTGATAGCAATTCTTTCAAAAATTGTATGTTGGTGGTGGTGTAGTTGACAACGTGCTTTGGGGTTGTGGTGTTACTATCGGCTCCTATGCCTACCTCCTTCTGGTACTGTCTGAGCTGAGACCCCAGGGTCTCCACCCGGAGCTTGGTGGTGGTGATCTCATCTCGGTTGGAGGACGCCATGCCGTCCTTCTCCAGCATCGACTGCTGGGCATTCTCCAGCTGTGGTGCAGAGAGTGTAACACAAACTTTTATTTAGAGCTACCATTGAGTGTAGTATTGATTTTCTTTCAGAAGAGAAGCATTTGGTCGGATCAGTTCTAAAAATAAATTCAAGTACCTCAATGCCATTTCGAAGCTCACTCGCTCACTCAATAGTTCAATGGGTAATAAAAAAATAGTCTTCCCAATAGTGGATTGATGGATCAATCCTTTGCTTCCCTTTAAATGTCCTTGCGTTTGTGTTTTTTTGCCATGGCACACGACATTTACATAGCGGTTGGACATCTATAGGCCTTTAACACATGCACCGCAAGTCTGACATAATACCCGTTGGGGCTGCATGTGACAAAACAAAAGTTTAACCTCCCAGGCCCCTTGTGTTAAGAACAGACAATTGGAGAATTCACAACATGCGAGTGGGCGTGTTGCTGACATCGTACTTTTCTCTTGCCTGTATTTTGCCTTCCGCACTTCTTTCTGCTTTCCACTCATCAGAAATACGGAGTTTATAACCCTAAGCCATCCCCAACACTCTTCCCAGTCACCTGCCCTCGCCTAGAAAATACAGAGTACCTCCAGTATGTAGGAATACATCTGATGTAGCTCATCTCCTGTGTTGGGTTGCCTGTGTGAAACTCCTGATCATCCCCGGAGTTAATTTTTGAAAGGCCTACTAGTCTTCTGCTGGTGCACTTCTGAATGATACTCTTGCATTCATAGGCTTGTACCTTGGTGGCGAAGTTGCGCTCCAGCTCCTCCTTGTACTGCTGGACCTGGAGGTCGTGGTCCTGGCGGAGACGCTGCATGGTGTCGGCCAGCTTGCTCTCAAACTCACTCCTTCGGCCCGACTCCACCTCGATGATGCGGCTTTCATGTCTGCTCCTGACGTCCAGGATCTCCTACGGTTTACATTGAGAACAAGTTTATCCGAAGCAACTTAAAAGTGGGTAAAACTAATCAAATCATAAGAGCTACGTCGGGAGTAGCTACGCTGAAGATGTTGTACGAATCACTAAGGGCATAACGATTACGCCTTATGTAGAGATAAAACATCTGCACAAAAGTGAACTTGTAAGTTCATTTAGAGGAGGGAACACAGATTCTCCGTCACATTTTATGCAATTGAAAAAGAATGTCAAAGTTGGGATAGGCAACTCTGGAGAAAGCAGCCGGAGTGGACTAGATTATAAAAGAAGAACAATCCCTCCCCTACCTCCAGGCCTTCCTCCAAAGCAACCCGCCCAAAACACATGACTAGATCGCCGGCTTTGGCCTCAGGTCTGCCTGGCCTTGTGGATGACTCCAGTCATGACCAAGAAGTGGCCTGCGACAGCTATATCCATTTTTTGTATATGGCTGTGTAAAGCCATATACATTTGATTTACCGTTCTCCATTGAGATTAAAAGCATTAACAAAACTAAAATACACTGCCACCCTCGTTTTAATGCTTAGTTGGCTGATTCATTTTGTAGTTTCAAGTGTACTACATTCCAGGTGACAGCGTCATAGTAGCTAGTTGGGGGGGGGGGGGGGGTTGTAGAAAATCCACCATGAAGCCCTGACGTGTCCTAGTCTTCCCTCAGGAACTTCCCATAACAAGATGTGCGTGTGGGCCATCGTACCTGGTTGCTGATGTTCCTCTGCAGGTCAAGCTGCTCTTTGAGGGACTGCATGCGGTTCACCAGGTCCACCCTCCTCAGAACCTCCGAGCTCAGCTGGGTCTGGGTCTCCCGGAGCACAGACTCCACCTGGGATAGAACACACACACACACACACACACACACACACACACACACACACACACACACACACACACACACACACACACACACACACACACACACACACACACACACACACACACACACACACACACACACACACACACACCTGAAGTCATGTCTTATTGTAGTTCCAATCGTGGTTTTGGGGAATAAACATTTTAAAAAAGTGTCCAATATTGGAGCAAGAAGACAATGCTTTAAATATTGAAATATCGCAGAATAAATATTTGCTAGCCGTTACTCCTCCAAACTACTTCCGCACAGTTTTTTGTGAACAAGCTTCTGTTTTTCCTAAACCCTGGATTCACCATTCAGTATACGTTTGTATTTAAATCATATTACATATAGCCTATGTTGTTTTATATAAAAAGGAGCAGGTATGGCTTATCTTGCGCAGTAATACCTACAGGTAGACTGCCGACATTGGGGTTTGAACCTTAACACTAGACTAGTGTATTTGTGCGCTCTATTGCTTGACAGTGGAGTTTAGAGTCTCCAGTCTTGGCTCATGGATTTTGCCACCATCAAGTATGGCTGTTAAGCCAACATGTGATCTCCTACATTGTCCAGCTGTTCTTGAAGCTCGGCGACGTCGCGGGTCAGCGTCTTGTTGTCACCTAGCACCCTGGTGAACTCTGTGTCCTTGGAGCGGAGGGCCGCCTCCACGCTCCGCCACTGGGTCACGGCGTGGGCCAGGTCAGCCTCCTTCTTCTGGTTCCTGGTTGAGCCATAAAAACATCATTAAGCAATGGCGCACTGAAATACATTCATTATCTTAATACAGCCTTTCAACAACATTTCTATATAGTTTCCTTTAGTACTACATGGAATTTAAAAACATTGTTTGGATTCACTGAGAAGCATGCACCCACTAGACGCAAGCAAATTCTGAATGTGTATACATCTCCCTTTGACCAAGCACTTTATTTGCTTAAGTAAGAAGACGTATTTATCTCGCTTTATGATTCGGCACATAAACACCTTCAGTTCAGAAATATGCATTAGCCCGTGCCCCACTAATTCATGAAATACAATGCAAACCGCTTATAATTTGTCTGTTGGAACGTACAAAATGCATTAGCAGCATCACCTGACTTGCAGTTTCCTATGTTCTTCCTTCACACTCCCACACTCCATTTGCCACCGGGCCCTCTCGTTGGCCAATTCGTCCAGTGACTTCCGGACGTCGGCTAACTCCACGTCGTACAACCGCCGGACATTGCCCATCTCCCGGGACGTAGTGTCCTCCTTCTCCTCGAGCAGTAGCAGCATAGAAGACCTCTCATTTTCCAACTCTTGCACACGATGTATGTAATTTGCGAGGCGATCGTTGAGGTGACGAAGACTATCCTTCTCCTGGATGCGGGAGATGCGTGTGGGACTGATGCCGGATTCTGGGAGGCCGTCACCGGAGGGGCCGCGCCGGCCCACGGAGCGCGTGGCTCGGCTAGTGGAGGATGAAGTGGCCGGGGTGGAGGTAGCAGAAGCCATGGCGGTGATGGTGATGGTGTTGGGATGGCGCTCCAGATAAATCTAAATGTTGAATACATACAATGCTATAGTCAGAGCCTGTGAATAGCCGTAGAAAAAAAAAGTGTCAAACTTCACATGGTAAAAAACAACAATGGAAACGTCAATCCATAGATGAATAAAGCCCTACCTCTTGCGCACATCAGACGTTTGACTGTAGCGACACTTGGAGAGGTATGTGATTGAGTCGAACGAAAGGGAGGTTCTTCATTAAGACGCAGGTGTAACCAATGTAACTTTATGTGCATCGATGTGGAGCAACGCGGTGTGTACCACTAGTGCATATCGACTCACGTTGTCAGCTGATGTGCGTGATGATGACTCGCAGGAAAGAAATGACCAGAGCAGCTGATGTCATCCTCCGACTACGCGCATTACGCACAGGGGGTATTTAAAGGTACAGTAGTGCCATTATCCAAATGAAATATTTTGGTTACACTGGATTGGACAGGACGCTTGCTTCATTTACACCATGTTATGAAGCCTATCACAATAGTATAACATGTGTTTAAATGTTACATGTGCTCATTACGTGAGCATTTAAAACATCGTGTGGGTCGTCTCTTTAGGCAAAACGCCATCATGTTTTTTTTTTTTTTTTTTTTTTTTTTCAGTGCATTTAGTGCCCCATATTTTAACTTGGCTTGACTTTTTCACGAAGATAAGCCTATAACTAGACTAAGGGGAAAAGAACACTGTTGCAGTGGTTGTTTGCAACATGTTACCACAAGAGGGAGACACATTCCCACAGAAACCTCGAACTGCAATCCTGGCATTCATCCATGCCGTACTTCCTTGACTCTTTATTTTTTCCTCAATCTTATTTCAAATGATAGCCTATTATTTGTCAGTACTCATCTAACTCCTCATTCCAACCGCCAACCCCCCAAACGAAGCATTATTAATAAAACAAAGAACACCCCTAACAGGGCTAACACAACGTCCAACCAGGTTCAGCAAGGAGTTATCATGTGCTCATTAGTGCAAGAAAACACAGAGTTCCTTCGTTTGCTGCCAGCTTCTATTCCTCACCTCACAATTATGACTGGGGCGCGTCGTGCCCTTTGGCAGATACCGGTACGCACTTACCCACCTCTTGCACATCCAGTTGCCTGGCGAGTGATATCCACCCCCTCCGCTTCCTTCTCCGACCCTGGTTCTCCCTGACCGAATCCGCAGGCTTTATGAGCAATTGAACAATAACAACTCATCCTGCATAACTATGCACGATGAGATATTATTGTGATATAAAGTCGGATTCTGGACATCAGATAATGCATGCATTGCTGCTGAACATGTGTTCAAATAACACATACACATTAGTCCATGATTAGCTTATTACAATGTTAATTAAAAACATAAAAATTGGTTGCTACAGACGGCGGTGGCAGCCTAGGCTTTATTCAACCAAATGAACTCAAGTCTTTAATGTGAGTTTTTATAGCCTATTTGAAACGATCATCATCAACATAACGCCCGGGCTTTCCTGGTGATTGCCAGGAAAAGATTTGGACATAACTTTTTTTCATTTTTTTGATTACTGTGCAGGACCGGGAGGGCAGTCTCTCTTTTTTTTTTTTTTTTTTTGCCTGCGTAACGCGCCCAACTTGTGTCGCCTTCAGATCGCTCCTGGACGAGCTGTGCGCTACAGAGCAGAGGAGAGACTTCACCGGAGCACCGCTCACAGCGTGCCTGTCTGCCCGCCACACAGCTGGCCACACTAATTCACTTTCCCAGCGACAAATTCCCCTCATGATCTCATGATAGAAAGGACGGCCGGGGAATCGTGGCAAGGGGCATAGCATTATTATTTTTTTTCTTGATGAGAAATCAACGATGTGGATCACCCCAATGAGCGCATTGCACTTCCCATAAGGTAAGCCTTTCTATTTCTCCCGAAGCAGTGACCGAACGCCCAGGCAGCCCCTGTTAAATTGGTTATTTAATAAGCTGAACAAAACACGTTCAGCAAACGCGATAGCCTATATTTAGCGATTTGTAGGCTCCAAAAAAGATTTTCAGTTGGATTATCTCACAAGTGTGCCACCCCTTGACGCGGATGATGCGCATAATTCTTGGTTCAGCGAGATGGTTAAGTAGCTGTTGTCGGTTTACATTTTCAAACTAAAACTTGACCACAGGGACGGCGAACACAATATATTTTATATTCAGTGTTCGTTCTCTTTTAGGAGGTGTTATCAGCGGGGGAATTGTAATGTCGATGCTCCAAAGCTGACTTAATGTCCGTTTATCGAACATCCAATACATACACCAATTGTTGAAATCATAATCTGTCCTACAGGTTGAAGGCAAACTTGTGATTAAACCACCATATCCTGGGGAATGATGGAGACTTCAAACTTAATCTGTCTCGCCTGGAAGGCTGCCATAGCCCTCTCGCTTCTTCCCCTTGTCCAGGTAGGTAAATGATGGATGGATGGACAGATGGATGAGAGGTGGATTGATTGCTGGGCAGCTGGGCTGACTGATGGTTGGTTGTCACATAATCATTGTTGCACAGCTAAACATCAGATTCCACATGGTTAGACCGGATGCCCCAATATATTGTCATATGGATAAGGTCCAGTGAACAATATTTGTTTTTCCTTTGTTTATTCTTTGAATATATGAGTTAATTTGATAAACCTGTGCTATGTTTTACCGTTGTCCTCATCAAGTGCTTGTGTGAAATTAGAATTAGTCTCAGGTCTTTTTCTTTGGGCTTAGTCTCTTACTAAACCTTTATTGATTTGCACGGGTCAAGAAGCTCATGGCCAGTGGGGAAATGTAGCTGGATTTCAATGTGTTGATTTGGCAGTCACTCCATTGGTGAAGCAATTGCAAAAGTCTTCTACTTCAGAGTCAGGCTCTGTCTTCCGTGCGGTGCAAGAGAACAACAGGGTGTGTTGAAGTTTAGTGCAGGCCAGTGTAGACAGAAGAAAACATGTTTGATGGATTTTTTTAATTGAAATATGCTTTCAAATAGTTCTGATCAGACATGTACATTCAAATGGCTTCCATCAAAGCCTAACGGACATAGGGGTTGTAATTCTTAATAATAATTCAGAATTCCCTCCAAAGCGACAGGAATCTTAGGACTCTACGGACCATGGTATCAATCTATGTGCACACATTGAAACAACAAAGTATGTTCGGCAAAGAAAGCAGTAACCAACAGTGCAATCTTGTTCATGTGCGCCTGTTTGCCTGATGTAATTGAATCCTCCTCTCCTCTCCTCTCCCTCCGTCCCCTCCCTCTCCTCTCCTCTTACATCCTCTCCTCTCCTCTCCTCTCCCTTCCCCTCCCATACTCTCCTCTCTCATACACTACTTTCCCTCTCTCCTCCGCTCCCCTCCTCTCCACTCCCCTTCTCTCCTCCTCTCTCCTCATCTCTAATGTGCTCCCCGCCTCTCATATCCTTAATTCTCTTCTCCTCTCCTCCCCTGTCTCTTGTGCTCTCGTCTCTCTAGTGCTCGTCTCTCTTCTCATATGCTCCCTTCTCCCCCTCCTCGACCCGTTCTTTTGTGTTCTTTCTACCATTTCCCATGTTTGACCGTCCTTGCTTGATTTACATCCACGAGAGCGCTACACAGGGGACCATTAATAGGGAAATAAGTTCAGAACAATGAAATCCACTTGTGTGTCCATGGGGGGGGGAGGAGGGGAGGGGGAGGAGGGGAGGAGGGAGGAGGGGGGGAGGCGGTGGCGGGGGTGGGGGGTTGGACAGGTGTTTCTGGTAATGTCTTTAAACCATCTGCTTCCAGATACTTTGGAAGTGAAAATATCAGTTACACACACACACACACACACACACACACACACACACACACACACACACACACACACACACACACACACACACACACACACACACACACACACACACACACACACACACACACACACCTGACCTGGTAGTAGCTACACTGAGTAGTACACCTGCCAAGGGAGCAAGGAGGGAGGGGGCAGTGGTGGGGGGCTATGCACTCCAGCACCTGTGGCTCTGTTTCCATTCACATGTGGTTGCAAAGGAAAGGAGCACAGAGGACCAGTGTGTGTCTGTGTGTGTGTGTATAAGTGTATACATGTGTAAGTGTGTGTGTATGTGTGTCTTTATGTTCTTTTGTGTTTCCCAGATTTTGAGAGAGAGAGAGAGAGAGAGAGAGAGAGAGAGAGAGAGAGAGAGAGAGAGAGAGAGAGAGAGAGAGAGAGAGAGAGAGAGAGAGAGAGAGAGAGAGAGAGAGAGAGAGAGAGAGAGAGAGAGAGAGAGAGAGAGAGAGAGAGAGAGAGAGAGAGTGAGTTGGTAGGTCTGCGAGAACAATTGTGTGTCTGCTTTTTTTGTTGTTTTCCTGTAATAAATTTATATTTTCGGCCACAATTGTGTTTGCTACCAACAAAATAGACGGATTTGTTGCAGACCCGTGCAGAGCAGTTAATATGTGTTGTCCAAAAGCTCCCTTACCTTTTTGGGCAGAATGTAGTTCTATTATTATTTCTGTAATCATTACTTTACTCATTACTGATTTCTGATATGCCATTCAGGAGCTGCCTCAAGGGTTCAGATCAGGGCCGTGCATGGATACCTTGAGTGGCTCAAGAAAATGAATAGGACCCCCCCCCCCCCCCTCAATAGTTAATGAGCAAGAATTCTCTGTTCTAAGAATGACCGATTTGGATATATTGAGAACAATGTGTTTACACAACAGCATTTGCATTCCTGAAAACGACAGCAAGAAAACTACTGCTACTACTAGAAAGTACCAATGTTTTTGAATGTTTTGAGAGCCAGAGGTCTATGCCCCTGTAGCTATGCCCTGGTGCACGGGCCTGCTAAAGATAATTTGTGGACAATGGGGATCGATCCTGGACCTTTTTTTCCCCCTAGCCAAGAAACTATCCTGCCCTTGATGTAATTAGGGTAATGTCTGCTGGATTATCTAAGCAATCTCTCACCTAATTACAGAGAAATAGCTGTTGACAATTCTAATTGAACATATAGCCAAATTGGTTAATTCATCTTTTATGGGCGAAAGCACATACCAATCAGGACATGATTTGGGAGTACATGTTGATGCATTGTCGTTACCTGCCATTATCCTCCACGACGATAAGCAGATAATGTTTAGATATACTAGCCCAGGTAGGGGAGAGTGACAGACGGAAACCAAAAAAACAATACAAAGGTGAGAAACAGAGAAAGGCCACAAGTCCCCACCGTGTAAAAAACAACAAACCCTCTGTTGTGTCACTTTCCTTCAATTTCCTGTTTGCCGTCCACTTCCTTCCTGGTGCCATGGGCGACGTCCTGTCATCCTTTTTAAGCCTCGTACCAGACTCTTGTTTTCTCAGGAAACGCTTTAAGAGAGCAACTAACTCCCATCAACCCCCTCTAGCCGCCGCCCATGCCTACATCATTCACCAGCACCATCGCTAACCGCAGTACAAAAGTACAAACACTCACTTACTCACACACACACGCACGCACACACGCACGCAGGCACGTATACGCACACTCTTACACATACACATATACATATACATATACGCACACTCTCACACATACACATACGCGTATACCCTCAAGCACACACCGGATGAGGTCATTAAGGCTTGTTTCCTGTTGCTTTCTTCCAGAACAGTTTTTTTTTCTGTGACAGTGAGCAGGTAGGAGCTCTTGGTTCTGAGAAAAATCGTAGCGGGAACACATTCAACCCACCTCTGCTGGACTCGATGACACCCTTGTTTCATTCCAGAGAACAGACGCACTTTAAGAAGCTTCCACGAGCCAGAAGGATGATTGCTGTCTGCCTTTAGTTCCCATAAGTGCTCAGATTTCAGCGCATCCATGTTCAACACGGAGATTTCATGTAAGCAGCGGAAGGATGGTCGACAATGAACAAGATCTCAACTGATTTGAAAAGCCACAGCAGGGGATTGTTAACAGTTTTTCTAGATCTTGACTCTCAAATCCTGCTGCTGGCTGTGTTCGATTTTTTATCTTCTGGTCACATCACAAACCCAATCAGCCAACCACATCTCCCCTCCCCCTGGACGTGACTGCATCAAGATCCAATAAAATACAGGCCTCAGAATTACTAGACAGAGGGATGGAGCCGAAGGAAAAAAAAGAAAGATATTTCCATATCGGTTTGTAGAGGCTTTGCGGTTTAGCCGCAGTCAGGCCCGTCCAGAACTTGTTCCTTCTGGCAAAAAAACATTCCTCTCATTCTGGTGAAGTATGGCAGAAATGAGTTCTACATCTCTGTATGGACTGGAGTAGACCCATGCTAATCACCCACTGTGGTCCTAGGCTGCTTATCTAGGGTGCACATCAGGGACAGGACACCACTCTCTCCCTGACCACGTGGTCTGGGGTGTTTTGACTTTCTACATGGGTGGGGGGGGGGGGGGGGGGGGAGGGGTGGTTTCCTTCTCTCTAGTTGAACTTTCACAACTTTTTAGTCCATTAGATCTTCACAGTCGATAGTGTCAAGCAAAAACAGACCCAGCATCGTTCTCACTCAGTGTCAATCACTCACTACCCCGACCACGACCAAACCAACCCCCCACCCTCCACGCTACACCTTCCACCGCACTCCGCCCTCATACACAACCACCCGCCTCGTAGCACCCTCCCTCAGCGGCTCCGAACGGAGGGGAAAACCAGGCGAGACAGGGAGCAATTAAGATATCCATCTGGAATAATGGGATTTTCAAGGCATCGGCGGACGGTGGAGAGGGGAAGGCCGGGGGAGAGGGGAGAGGGAGGAGGCCGGGGAGAGAGAGAGAGGAGGAGTTTGGGGTCTGGGGTCGGAATGGTGAGACTCTTCTTCCTGTTCTCGCCGCGGCCGCTGACGCTGTGATGTCACCGGGTTAATGGACAGCATCGGGAGTCTGCGTTTATTATTCCGTCCCGGTGTTGTCCGTGGGCGGTCAGAGGTGGTGACGGTGCGTTGTTCGCGATCATTATTATTATGATTGTGGTTGGCTATGATCTGATCCGCACTGACCTGACCAGCCTGAGTGTTATTCTTTCAACTCGACGATGACAACCATAGGTGAAGAATAGCTCGTTTCTTCCTGCCTTCCATTGACACGTTCGGAGCACATTTAAACATCCACCGTGTCCGTTTATGACATCTGTCTTGTCAATCAATCAATCAATCAGGTGACTCAGAAGAACACCTAGTGTCCACACTGAGACACGACGACGTATCAGAACACCGCTCCCCTGCATGCCTCACCAAGCCGCCTCCTCCTCTCCCCTAGCATGGGAAAGTAAGAGACAAGCAACCTTGTCGGGTTTAATTTGCTCTTTTCACCATCGCCGTTAACCACCATTAACCTTTAATGTCTCCCCTGACCCAAGTCATCCCCTCCCTCCACCTCCCCTCCACCTGTCTTTACCTCTCTCCACCTCCCATACCCTCCACCTGCTGGGATCTGCGCGGTTTTCAGACGAAGGCCTAAGTCAACAGGAACATGGGAATGTGTTTAAGCAAGGGATGGGTGTTCTCTGGAGATCAGTGGGCTAATGTTAGAACAGGCTTTAATAAAACACGTGCGGTGGTCAGTGTTTGGGTGGGAGTCGGCGAACGGCGAGGGGATGTGTGGAAGCAAAATGTATGAGGCGTAGATCTGTGTTTTGGATTGAGTTGGATCGGTTTGCAACCAGAATCCTGCCAGATGATGTAGCTACAGGATGTCACACGTTTCGAGATGGGTTTCTATTTGGAGGACTTTTGTTATTTGACTACAAATACATGTGCACACCTCTCTCGGGCACACACACACACACACACACACACACACACACACACACACACACACACACACACACACACACACACACACACACACACACACACACACACACACACACACACACACACACACACACATCTGCACCACCAGTTCTGGGTCAATGGCATTGTCTGGGTTTTCAGCTAAATGTTAGAAGTGAAAAGATCACTTGTCTATAAAATCTTGTCTATGAACGCACACACACACACACACACACACGCACACGCACACACACACACACACACACACACACACACACACACACACACTCAGCGAAGCAGCCACCTCTGCAACCAACCCCCCCCCAATTCACATAATATTGCACCCTGGATTTTGAGAAAGAGAGGTAGAGGTAGAGGTAGAGGTAGAGAGAGAGAGAGAGAGAGAGAGAGAGAGAGAGAGAGAGAGAGAGAGAGAGAGAGAGAGAGAGAGAGAGAGAGAGAGAGAGAGAGAGAGAGAGAGAGAGAGTCTTCTTTCACGGGTGTTGGACACTGGTCGCCATTCACTGAGCCCCCTACTCACCCCGCACTACCCCCCAACCCCCCTTCGCGAGTTCTCTGAACCCCATCCCTGCCCCCCCTGCACCATTCCTCCTCTTCCCCCCCTGTATCTGGCCTCTTGGTGGACTTTTAGTACATATATTTCTCTATCAAACAGACCTCTCTCTCTCTCTCTCTCTCTCTCTCTCTCTCTCTCTCTCTCTCTCTCTCTCGCTCAATCTCTCTCCCCTTTCGCCCTCAATCTTAATCTTCCTCTCTCTTCCCTCTTTCTGTCTCTGTCTCTCCCACACTCTCTCTCTCTCTTATGCTGTATTCCCCTTCTACTGCTCTCGCTCTCGTTCGCTCTATCCCAATCCATCTATCTCTTTATCTCTTCGCCCTGGCCGGTGCCATTTTTTCGTTTTTGGTGGAGCCGCTAAAAGCTCCTCAGCTCTCCTGCCATTAAAATGTGAAAGAGCAGAAGCCCCCTCTGAAGAGGTGCTACACACACACACACACACACACACACACACACACACACACACACACACACACACACACACACACACACACACACACACACACACACACACACACACACACACACACACATAACGCCAAGACTAGATGGTCTCTCATTACAGCCATCCATCACGTTGGAAGAGCCTAGTGGAAGCATTGGAGATAAGACAAATCTGTGTGTGCGTTTGCAGGCTTTTGTGTGTGTGAGAGAGAGAGAGTTTGTCAGGTGCACAGATGTGGAACCAAATACTGTTCAATTCTACCGCAGTGGAGCCAGAGCACAAAAAGAGGAGCTTTTATAACCAAAGAGTGGAGTGCAATAATTTACTTAAACACAAATCACACAAATACACAAATCTCGAGGGAATCTTCCTTCCAAAATAAACAAAAAATCCAAAAGGAATCTCGGAATTATGGTTTACACAGACACTGCTCTGTGAGAGTTTAACCAGTTTGGCTGTAGATGCGATCTATACTTCAGATTATTCACTTCCAGCCCAGCGGGCCAAAATGGCTGAGCTGCTGAACGCGCTGATGACGATAACACACCTTAACGCGAGCCGGGCCGCGTTCCTCGAAGCCCAGCGATCAATACAGGCTTTTTTTTGTTGGGAGTTCTCGTCCAACGCTTTTGAAAAAAATAACCTCCATTGAAAGTCGATCGGCGCCCACTAGCACATATCAAATTTGAGTCATGAATAAATCAGGGGTTGTGTGGGGCACGCGGCATGAGAGGATAAGCCAAACCATGAATCATCATCGTGATGAAAACAAATTACGCTTTTATCAGTTTATAGAAATATTTATTGTGAGCGCTGGCCTGGACTCATTTGTTTGGGCGTAATTGTGAGTTCATTTGTTCTCGTGGCCTACTCTATACGTTTGTAATTGTTTGCTCAACGGTGCCATTCATTCTGACCAGACAGGTGGTTGTTGACGGTCGTTAGAGATGAGGCATAATTAACTTAAGGATGATTAAATAACCCTGTGGCTGTGAGATGGGGCATGCGGTGAGTGATGACGATGTTTAGTCAATGCTAAACGTGGCTGTTGATCAAATTCGACCAAGACGACTTTGCTGAACTTTGTTGTGGAAATGATGCGCCCCCATGCCACCTTTCCAGGCTGGCCTTTTCTGCACATCCTGTTGATAGGCCTCTCAGCGTTTCAGCTCAGCTGTCAGCGGGATGAGTCTTAAAATAAATGCCGGCAGCCAGTCTGAAGCAATGCCGTGCTCAATCAGAGGCCGACATGGAGCTGGAGAGGTAGCAGTACTGTTAGCATTCTTGTTTGTGAGGAATACACACAGCTTTATGGTTGGATTTCTTTGTGAAGTGTCAAATATAGGGTCCATAACAGCTTAGAGGTGATTTATTAAATCAGATGTAATTCATCATAGTCTAATATAATTTTAGAATGTCTTATGTGTTGCATTAGCGTTGTGTTTATACGCAAAAGCCCAAGCTAACCCACTCTATCACTGTGCTAGCATTCTACTGAAGCAGTGTGTATGTCCACGGTTGCCCGCAGTGCACTCCACTGTAATGAAGGACTCATTCAATGATCTCAATAATCCAGAGGCTGCTGGATCTTGTTCTGAGTATTTTTGCTTTAAGGCAACGAAGCACAACCTGCCGTTTTTTTATGGGATCACCTAATTCAATTCGTTTCTGTCCGACTGACTAGGCCATTCATCCTTCTAACCTCTTGAACCCTTCTCTGTCTGTTATTCACGTGTACACAAATGAGCACACATGCCCACATGGTCAAGCCTGCCTGGGTGAAATAGGAGAAGTACATTCAAGAACATGATCAGCACTACCTTGCATAAGGCGTTATGCTTATGCACTGGGTTCATGTTTGAAGCGTGGCCTGAAAAGGGAATAGAATCCTATTACTTTCAACGGTTCAAAGGGCTGTATTTTTCCATTCGCTTTCGATGGCACTCGAGTCCATCAGGAAATTTAAAAACATTATTCTGGTGCAGCCCCATGACACGGTTGTGTGCTCTGGGCCTAACAGGTTTCAGACAAATACAACACAACTTTAGTACCCGCTCTTCGTGACTATCACAATGATTTGTGTGTCCCTCTCAAGTGGCACCTCATGGGTCCTTAAGCGATCCTCTCTCTCCTCTCCGCACACACACACACACACACACACACACACACACACACACACACACACACACACACACACACACACACACACACACACATGCGCACACGCACATGCACATACACACATATATTAACAAAAACGAAATGATTCAATGATCCTCATCGAGTGCACCCATTTTTACATCATCATTTTAAGAGAGTTGTTATGCTACATGACTTTTATTCACTGTGCTGCTGAATAAGGATCATCACTTACTTATTACACCAACTGAAATGCATACTTATCCAATAATTTGTCTAAAGACACTCTCTACCAAGTGACTAAAGAGGAATGAGCTGTTTGGCAATTAATCATTCAGCTCTCAAGTACTTTGGTAGCTTTGCTTTTGATTCTTTCCAAGAGACCTGAGAATAAGGAAGGCTGGCAAAGGGCTACATATAGATAGAGGGATTGGGCAAAGTGTGAGACAGAGGTGATCTTATCATAGAAGCCCGTTGCGCTACCTCAGTCAACCTGGATTTATTTCTAAGTCTTTTTTTGGAAATACTTCACGGGATGATTGCAGCCGTAGGCCTGGATTTATCAAGAATGAATATCCTGATATTCCCTTCGGAAAATGTACTGATTATTCAAAGCTTGAAAAAAAAGTATTCGGGCAGCTATATTACTGACAAATCTGAAACAGATCTCATTGTATAACAGTCAAGGATTTCTCAAAGTATGGGGTGAAACAAAGTTATGTGTCTACAGCAAGGTAAAATGTAAGAACCCACAATGCATTTTTTTTTCCCTTCATTTTGTTTACATTCCATAACAGGTCTAAGGTCTGCTGTCTATTTTTAGCAAACACTTTCTGCATTTGATCGACAGTCCTCACGATGACAATGGTCCATGAGTGCCATCAAGGGAAAAGTAGGAACGGATGTTCACCTGGAAGGTGTCAGGTCCCCAATTTTCACACAATGTACACTTATTTCGATGTAATAAGCTGTCGGGTACTGGCCTATTCTCAAACACTGAAGGACTCTGCATAGCACATCACAAAGGGCTACTATTACAGACACGCACGCACGCACGCACGCACGCACGCACACGCACACGCACACGCACACAGACAATTTATCTCCTTCTGTGGGAACAAATGGATTTAAGTCCAGATTATACATTGCGTTCAGGGCTGAAGCAGTCTCCTGCGGAACGGCCCGGAGATACGAAGCGATGCGGGGAACCGATTGCAGACGGGGGTCGTAGGCCAAGGGAGGAGGAACACTCATGGTTGGGGAGAATTGCACACCTGCTAAAACCAACAGTTTGACGCTCACGCGGTCACGGGCATGTACATACACACAACATTCCTCTGTACATGCAGACGTACAGGCACACAAGCACGCACACACGTATACACACACACACACACACACGCACGCACGCACACCACTCTATAGATGTGTCAGACAGATAAAGCTGTGGTAGCAAGATTCTTGTTCTTTTATTTGTATTTCCTTTCCTTTTAATTGTTATTATGTACTTGTCCATCACTAATGATTCAAACAGCAGCTTTGCTCTCGGATTGTATTAATGTTTGTAGTGACTCCAATTAAAACTGCTCTGATCGACCTCAGCATCCCTCATAAGCAGCTCTGGATAACATCGTGTGATAAATGACTAGATGCAAATGTAACAGCGAAACAGCAGTTGGTTGTTTAGTTTAGTTTTTATTCTTGGCTATTCAAGCAAAGTACTTAACTGTCCTCTTATTGGAGCTCACAATGAATTCCATGCTGATGGAGAAATGCATTCCCACTCGCCTATTTGTCCATCTGGACCAAATCAAATGCATTAATAATCAGGCCATCGCAGATAATATCACAACTAAACCAATACACATACAATAACACATCATTCAAAGCCTGGACCTTGTAAATGGACGTCTGAATTTAGACCAACCCCCCACCCCCCTCAGACTAAATATCAATATCCTATTTGTTTGGAGAATCTATACAGGACAGCGGAAACCTACAGTCTGGACGAGGATTCTCAAGAGTACCGCGGTTTGTTTTTACACAACCACCCCCAGACGCGGTTCACAAGTCTTTATCTCCAGAGCTCTATGGAGCCTTCTTCCCTGCGTCTCCTATCTTGTGAATGCAGTTTCTGTCCCTCGCTCTCACTACCGTGCACCAACGCTCCCTATGAAACATCTGCTCCTGTGTGTGCATGTGTGTGTGTGTGTGTGTGTTTCATATGTGTGAGCCTTGTTCCTTTGTCTGGGACTCTACCCCCCCCCTCTCCTTCCACCACCCCCTCATGTGAAGGAGCCAACTGATCCAGGGGAACACAGAATAAGCCTGCAGCAGACGCAGGCCTGAGGCAGGGGTGGTGGTGGTGGTGGTAGGGGGTGCAGAGTAGACCCTCTCCTGATACTGTCCTTCCACTGATGTGTAACCTCTATTAGAGAAAGTGCTTTAATGGTTGGACGCTCCGCCCGAGTCACTAACTTCACAGTGGGGCCACCTTGGTGTGTGTGTGTGTGTGTGTGTGTGTGTGTGTGTGTGTGTGTGTGTGTGTGTGTGTGTGTGTGTGTGTGTGTCTGTGTCTGTGTTTGTGTCTGTGTGTGTGTGTGTGTGTGTGTGTGTATTGTGTCCAGATCGAGCACTACACATAATGGTAGCATAGTGGTAGCATAGACCCATGTGTTTATGTCTGTGAGTGTTTTGAAACGTATATAAATCTGTGAGTGTGTGTGTGTGTGTGTGTGTGTGTGTGTGTGTGTGTGTGTGTGTTCGTGCATATGCATTACTTAACATCGCTGCGTCTACAGAAAGGGCACCAATTATTGATCGCTGTGTGTGTTTACATCAATTAAGTCTTGGGGGAAAGACGTTGCGGATTTAGTGTTGAGGTGTTGGTGTGCTTCTGCATGTTTCAGCATTTTTGCATTATTTTGTGATCATTAACATCTGAGCTACTTCTCCCACTCCTCCTCCCTTAGGAGCAATAAAGACATGAAAAAGAGACGTATTAGTAGTTACCTCTTTAAGAAAGGTTTTTTTGAATTTAGATATTGATTTCATCAATATTTGAGAAGTAGGATAAACAGGGGAGAAATCTGTATACACCCGATCTCATTCATGTCTTGGTTACAGTAAAGAAAATAAGTCTGGGACTTTCAAGATTCAAGATTCAAGATAATTTATTGTCATTTCAGCCATATACACAGTATACAGTGAAATGAAATAGCGTTTCCCAAGAACATAAGGTGCAACATAGAGCGACAATCAATCATTTCATGGGTAAAATTAAAAAAGAACGAGCCCTACAACAGATTTCATTATTGTGTGTGCACTGTCTCCCTGTCTGATTTAGTACTCTTTAGTAAAATGTGCAACGGAAGCAATTAATGAGATGGAAACACAAACATGATATATGAGAAACAATTAAGTAAAACAATAGGTATCCACCGATACTCAGTGAATACCTAATACAATTAATTAACTGTGTGTTACTGTCCGTTGCTACACAACTCCTAAGTGGCTGCGGGGCCTGCCCGTAATTCCGACACCTCATTGTTCCGACGGCTCAATGGTTCAAAATATTTCCCATTGGATCGACATGCTACTATGCCGACGGTTCAATGTTACGAAAACGGAACCCATTGGTCCGAATGGCCGAGAGAGAGAGAGAGAGAGAGAGAGAGAGAGAGAGAGAGAGAGAGAGAGAGAGAGAGAGAGAGAGAGAGAGAGAGAGAGAGAGAGAGAGAGAGAGAGAGAGAGAGAGAGAGAGAGAGAGAGAGAGAGAGAGAGAGAGAGAGAGAGAGAGAGAGAGAGAGAGAGCGGCATAGTGGCATGTCGATCTAATGGGAAATATTTCGGACCACTGAGACGTCGGAACAATGAGGCATCGGAATTACGGCATGGCACCGTGGCTGCCACACCCCACCTATCAGGCTTTTACTGGGCTCCCCTTATGACCAGGACACAGGGTGATGATGTTTAAACCGGTGTACTTCAAAATGTTACAAGTGTTTCCGGCTGCCACGGTCTCTGGAGTGTGTGGGGTTGGCTGGGTTAACCTGTGCACATTGATTGCTTAACGCACAGCAGGTGTGCAGCCTCAGCCAACCCAGCCACAAACGCCACACTACAACGATTCAAATTAGCCGTAAAAATAAAAATCCATGCTCAACAATCACTTTAAGAATTCGCCAAACTGTGAAGCCCTTTTATTTCCAAGTTTCAATTAAAGGTTTCCAATTCCTTCCAGTTAATTGGAAACCTCTGTGAACAAAGTTGTGGTTGCCCTTGAGCTTGTTCTGGACAAAGTTACTTTCCTTGACATGACATCTATGCCTTTCCATTGTTTTTGCAGCTCATTTCCCTAACACACTTTTTACTCAGTGGTGTTTGATCTCGGCATGTGCATTAAATTACATGAATTATGTGCAATTTAACTAA
>NC_044061.1:6944406-6949406 GCF_902167405.1 Gadus morhua | reverse complement strand
TGTCTTCCTGGAGAGCTGTGTGCTCCTATGATTTGGAAAGTGTGGTCATTTGCTTTACATTGCTCTTGTCTGTGCAATGCCTTACAATTTTGGAAATTGTGTTCATATTTGTGTAATGCTGCAACCAAAATTAATTAATTAATTAATCCTACGATGAAGCAACTCAAATATTAGATTGAGTCTTCGCACATTACTGGGGAGTATTTTGACTGTCTTTTTAAGAAGTGTCACTCATTCTTTATTTAAATACGTAGCAGGCTCATTTGACAGTGAATTCAGACCCTTTTCATCCAGGAGAAGTAAGAAGTTTGGCTTCTCGCTTCAAGATGCCTACAGGCAGACTTTCTGCGGTTGCTGGGGATTTAACCCAGAAACTTCCGTCTGGGAGTCGAACACTCTCACTATATGTAATATTTGCTGGATTATTCCTGTCTGTGCGTGCGTGCACCGACTCAATACCATTCATTTTTCTCCTCTTCACCTCTGCAGTTAACCCTCGGTTGGACTCAATACGAGCATCACACGCTAGGAACATTCAGTTCGGAAGAACATCTCTCATCTCATATTTCAGAAGAGCCTGTTGTGTTTCATAAAGCCCAGACCCACCCACGGATATCACACAAGAGGTCCTTAACTAAAAAAGAGAATAACTTTCCTTTGAATCAAATTCGATCAGTACCCTGGAATGTCCTGCCATGTTTTTTGCAAAGCAAAATGTTCAGGCCTTGTTAACGTCCTTCGCAGTACACAGTGTGCCAATACCACTGTTTAATCTTTCCCATTTGTATTTTCATATCAAGGCCATAACAGCATACACATATCGTGTTAGCTGTGGCTTTGCAATAATATGAACAGTTTTTGAATTGAGGGCAATGGCATCAAAGCGCTGTATTTTTTTCTGACTTCTTCTCCCTGCTCTATTTTCTCTTTTCATCGCGCTCGCGAACGAGCTTCCCTCTCTAAAATAATGTATTTCACTCAAAAGTTACCCCAGCTCTCAACAATAGACGCAAATGTTTAGCGAGCGTGGGCGCCCCCCCACGCTTTTCCCCTCTGCTCCTCCATCACTCAGAGAGTTCAGTGGTACCCAGATGCATTGTGAGAACTATGAGTCGGCCCTACCGCATTCTGTTGTTCCCTCATACGCTGCAGGCAGAGTTGGTGTCTGAGTTAATTGGGGTCACTCACTTGCTCGCTGCGACTAGGTCTGCGACTAGATACATAGTACAATGGGGTCTATCACTTCTGGATGGACCCCAGCAGGTCAGAGTCAAGGTTTGTGGTGCGCCTTGCGCGCTGTATGTTGGTATTTTCTGCGTCTGTCTGTAAGTGTATGTGGTGGGTGTCTGTATGGGTTCAATTATACATTTATTTTGTAGTTTCCTGTGCTTTGTTGTAAGTGTGACTCTACCCCGCAGAATCTGTGAGTCAATAAAATATGTTTTTTTATTCAAGCATTTTTATTTGGTTTGAGCCCCGGGGCGAAAAAAGCTAAGTGGTGAAGTCAAGTACAGAGCCCGAGTCAGTCGGCACTCAAGAGACAAAAAAACGAAACTCTTGTCTCTTCTCTGTATCCTCTTTCCAAGCACACGGTACTATCTTGGCCTCACTGTATTTATCCCATGTCCCGGAAAACAGGCCGCTCCACCTTTTAACAACACATAAATAAGCCATCAGAGCCAGCCATGAGCGGCTATATTAGACTGCTCTTAAACACAGCCAGCCCGGCCCCATTACAAATTCTTTCTGGTGGCACGGAAGAGGAGCGCCACTGTAAATAGCCGGTTGTCACGGGCAGCAGGCCTGGTCACAGGCCAGGCAATATGGAAGTCACCCCCTGCCTCTCTAGTGTACCACAGACCTACTTTGGTATACTTAGGACAACATGTTGGGGGACAGCGAAGCGGACACAGGGCGTGTTTGTGGTACATAGTGCTGAACATGATGTGTACTCATTCAAGTAATCGCAGTGTCTAAAATAATGCATGCAATTTCAAAACGATCTATTCAAAATACCATGACTCCATCAAAAATGTAGATGTTAGACAAATTAATATATATCGTTTATGTTTTTTTGTTTTTTTTTGCTTATCAGTTTATTGAATTACGGTAAGAAGGGAGCTACTTCTGCTGCTCTAAAAACTGAATTTTCCTCTTTTTGGATTAATAAAATATTTTTTTATTATCTTATCTTATGAACTACATCAATTGAAAGAAATGGACTATGTTATCCCATGAAATTTAATTTACCCTAACATCCACAGCTATCCTCAGCTCCATTCCACAGAGGGGAACGGCGATCCTTTCTGCGCTCCAAGGACAGAGAACATTTTAACAACCGCTGAGGACCACTTTAGGATTGTTATTTTAGTGCATCCCTTATTCATCGCATACAGACAGGGACTCACTTCCATTGCGGCCCAGCATCACAAACATCAATAGCGATTTGATATGGGAAACAATTGGGCAGTCGTAAGACGTTACGGGATCGTTTATGACTGATAACTCTCTCCCGCAGCTCTCTGGACTCGCTGTCATGGCAGGACGGATATTAATTTGCTTCACGTCAACACGTCACCGGCCAAGTTCCATTTGGTAGACGCTGGCCTGGCCTCTTAGTTTAAAATGGATTCCAGAGAGAGAAAGAGAGAGAGTTGGGAGTGAGGGAGAGAGACCAAGGAGCTTGGTTAGCATGGAAACTTTCTATAACAGTCCGGACTGTCAAGTTCAGTTGGGTTGAATTATCTGCTGGACGAATACAGCTAAGCGGGCAGAATTGGCCTAATAGGTCGTTCAACCCAATGTGATTGTTTATGAAGTTGCTATGTTGACTCTTGAGGTCATCAGTTGGCTTGTAACCTTGAGTTTACTGGTCAGGGGGAAAACTTTTGCTACGCTTATCGACGCTTATTAAGACCAAGGTTTTAAATACTTGCTGCACTCACACTGAAGTCGTTTTTTATTCCTCTTGACAGCTTGACTCTGTGGATTCCTTTATGGAGCATACTTAACTTGTCACCAGAGTGACGTCTTCGTATTCTTCCTCGGGAGAAAGAGAGGTCTGCAAATCCGGAAAGATGATTTGGTGCATGTTCACGCACAATTTTTGACACGCACCGTCTATATTACACCAGTGATTATTCAGACCTCTACGTCAACCTTGTGCAGAAGACTTTTTAAAGAGATGCTTGACAGCGATTTGGAGTATTTTAGTGCTGCTCATGATATAATGGTACCATCAATCTGGTATTAAGTTAATTTGGATTCTGTTCATGAATGGCAATGCCAGAAAATCCAATCCGAGGGGAATGATTCAGAAAACTATCTTTACACTTTGCCGAGGTGTAGAAGTTGTCAGGTAGATACAAAAGAAGATGTGAAGTCAATGAGAGACAGAGCCAACCCTTGCTGTCCATATGATGGCTCTAAAACAATGAAAACTTGTGTTGCATTTGCTTGTGCCTCTTTACTACTGCATTTTGGATTCTCTTTAGATTATAATGGATCTTATACCAGATATAGCTAGTCGGTCCCGCATGGACAAACCGGCCATTAAGGTTCTCAAATTCTCCGTTCCCCACCCCTCATTGAGCTCATTTGTTTATACTTGCTCTTAAGCGAGCATCATTAGCATATTTCCTGATAATGTGATATCACTGAGGCCTGGTGCGCTAGGGGTTATTCGTTCAGACAAGTCACTACAAATGGAGCTCGGGTAACAGTTAGAATCGAAACACGACCAATGGTGTGTGAGATTATTCAGAAAAAGAAAAAAAAAACACCGCCTCGTTTTTGCTAGCTCCACGGCGAGGCAGAGGGGCCCGTTAAGGTGTAATTACAATATAAAAATACAATATGAAAATGTTAGGGTTGGCCCCCTTTGTATTTGTCATGGTGTAATAAAACGGTCCTCCCCTCGTATTAAGACACAGAGCCCGGCACAGGACGAGCCGACGGGAAGGAATGTCCACAGCAGGGTACAGAGCGTGGAACAGAGTTTAACCACTGACGGAAAGTGATTGACATGTCAGGACGGATGTCGGGGGGGGGCCCGGTGTGTGTGACACTGACCACAGCCCAGCGGGGGGTTAAAGCTTGGATGAGATGGAATCGTAGTGTTTTTTTATTTTTATTTAATAGGAGTCTGTGAAGGCTGTGGTCACGGCCGAGCAGCTAATCACTCCCCTACTTGTGTTTTAAGTGACAGCCGCTGGATTAAAATGACCTGGTTGACGTTGTGTGTGTGTGTGTGTGTGTGTGTGTGTGTGTGTGTGTGTGTGTGTGTGTGTGTGTGTGTGTGTGTGTGTGTGTGTGTGTGTGTGTGTGTGTGTGTGTGAGTGAGAGTATTGAATCAGAGTGTTTGTGTGTGTGTGTGTGTGTGTGTGTTTGTGCCTGCCTATACTTGAGTGTTTGTGTGTGTGTGTGTGTGTGTAGGTGTGTGTGATACTCTTTGTGTGTTTGTTTGTTTTTTCTGTATGAGTGTGTGTGTGTGTGTCTGTATGAGAGTGTGCGGCTGTGTGGTATTGTGTGTGTGTATTTATCCTGCATTTCTTGGATTGCTCTGCGATTCCTCCTCCATGCTTGGCATATTGACTTATGCTGATGCGATTATAAATGATGACAGAAGCGGGCTCTCTGCCGGCCTGCTGTCTCCCCACCTCTCCTTCTGAGGTGTCTGCTGCTGCTGCTGCTGATTGGAGAGGCGTCGAGCTGCGGCGAGCTCTCGCTGGGGTCCACCTCCAGTCTTGTATTCCTTCTCTGTCCCTTCCCGGCGCCTGCCAACAGATTGCTGTAACAGATGTTAGCCCACACTTTGGTAGCGGTACACATCACCGGAAGTGTTAACAATCTGCAAAGTGATGAGCGTCTGGGGTGATTTTGAATGCAACAAGTGGATGACCGTGTTTTCGGCGATACGCACTCCCACGCTCTCCGAAGTGCCAACACAAACGCAGACACACGCGAGTGAACGCACAGACAGACGCACACACACACGCACA
>NC_044061.1:6934406-6939406 GCF_902167405.1 Gadus morhua | reverse complement strand
CACACACACACACACACACAGCCCAAACCTACACTTAAACTACTAAAATTACTTTACCAGAGTAAATACATCTAGGAAGCACAGTGTTCTGCAAAGGGCCGACATGGTACGTCGGTATGCTAGTGGGTCACCCAGCAGCAACGCCCCGAGGCAGAGGAGTAAAGGGGGGCTCCCGAGGAGATCAGTGGCTCCATCAGAGGGGACACGGAGGACCCGTTGAAACTTGTGGGACCCCGGCAGAGTCATGGAGACAGAGGGAGAGTAATAAAGACCTGAGGCACTTACGGAGGATTTCCTCAAGTGGTCACGAGTGCTGGTGGCAGAGAGTCTTGTGGGTAGGTTGACTCCAGCTGGAAAAGTTCTGTGGTTGAGCCCCAATGGCCACAGTGTGTCTGTAATATTTGAGACCCCTTAAGATGTGATGCGAGAGGGGGGATTCCTGTGCTTCTAGATTACGCACATTCATTTAGCAGATACTTTTATATAAAGTGACGTACAGTAGTTTCAGATCAGGTGTTTCGTACTGTTTAGGTACAGGTTAGAGTCTGGTTCAAGAACGCCCACAGATAGACTGGACTCGAGGACATTGGGGATCAAACCGATCATTTGTAGCTGGGGTCAAACACCTTGCCACTACACTACCTGGCCCACATTTTCAGTAATTTAACAAATTATCTTTGTGTCTAAAGTTATTTGTGCTGACAAAGAAGTACACACAAGACTGTTTGAAGCATTATGAAATGAAGCAATTTCTATCAAGAAACAGCCTTTCTTTCACCTTCCTGCAGTGATTCTCTCGTAATTATTTCCTTGTAAATACGTACGGGAAGCTGAGTGCATGAAGTCGTTTCGTCTCGTAAGTAGCCCAGGCACTCTATGCTTCAGACCAGGTCAGGACATTTTGACAGTGATGTGCAAATACTGGGAGTTATATTTATCTTGGAAAAAGTGAATCGATTTCGGTGGGCTTATCAAAAAAAACTCCAGTGTCTGTTTCTATGTCTATGTCTCTCTGACAGCACGCTGGTGTTTGGGTTGCAGTGAGTCTGTGAACGCAGCAAGGAGTTGAACACTCTCTGGTGATGTGTGTTGGCTCTCTGGTGATGTGTGTCACACGTTGCCCGGAGGGCTCTTTTCACCGATGCTGTAATATTTTCCAAACTGAGCGATCCCGAGTTTGAATCTCCACAAACTCCCACGGTGCGATGTCCCGTCAGGGCTGGTCGATCAGCATTAAGAAGTGGGGGGTGGGGGGGGGTGGGGGGGTCCATCATGCCCACCACCGGGTGAGTACGTGATTGGTATACTCTCTAAAACCTTCTTTACAATCCGTACAACCGCAGTGGATTTCTGTCATGAACAGGGAGGGGATAATCCAGGTTAGCTGTTATCTAAAACCCAGAATTATAGTCAGGAATGAATAATCACTCTCGGTGGGAGAACACAATAAGCATCTGTAAAGAAAGCCGGATATTTCTTTTACGGCTGTGATCCCACTTGAAAATAGAAGTGACGTCCGGAAAAGTAGAGAGTATTTTAGGACACGGTTCCGTCTTATGCACAGAGCTGGTCGTGTTTGGTGTGGCTGTGTCATCCCTGCCACAATAGGAGCGTAAACTGGCTGGCAGGCAGGGAAACACTGACAAAGGCGTTTTGCATGAGCAGAAATTTAGCACGCTGAAATGTCTCGCCATCGTCTCTATTACAGGGCTCTGTGTGTGTGTGTGTGTGTGTGTGTGTGTGTGTGTGTGGTGTGGTGTGTGTGTGTGTGTGTCTGCGGATGGATGGATGGGATTGGGTGGGGGCTGGGGTGGGTTAGGGTTAAGGAGGGTGAGAGGGATCGATTCTTCAGGGACCACAATAAGCCGATGACTTGCAGGATGCCCTGTTCACCTCTGGAGCATCATGGAGGGAAGAGCTTTGTGAGCAAAACAACATTTGTTGTTCCTACATTGACTTTTTGTCACCACTGGTTTGATCCATGGTGTGTCCCACCGCTGTGTGGTGTGTGTGTGGTGTGTGTGTGTGTGTGTGTGTGTGTGTGTGTGTGTGTGTGTGTGTGTGTGTGTGTGTGTGGTGTGTGTGTGTGTGTGTGTGTGTGTGTGTGTGTGTGTGTGTGTGTGTTAGAAGCAACTGTGAGAGGAGGAATTTCATTTCCGCCATGCCTACCCCCTCCCCCCTTCTTTCAGCAGTCTGTTTGATCCAATCAACGCCATTGGCTCTTTTCTTTCAGTTGATTAGATAACATTACTCCATGAAAAGTAAACCAGAAAGGAGAGCTGAAGGGAAGCAAGGAGGGAGTGGGGGGGGGAGGAGGAGGTAGAGAGAGAGAGAGAGAGAGAGGGTAAGAGGGAGAGGGAGAAGGCAAATACATATTTGGCTGCAGCAAAATTCTTATGAAAAGCATTACTATGATATACTATATATATATATATATATATATATATAATATATATATATATCAAGTAGCAAATATGATTCAAACAGCAACGTAACCTGTAGGCCCCCTCTCAAATGCCTCAAATCTGAGCTGTCACTCAAAACGAAACGGCCGGAAAATTCCTTGTTGACCGTTAACAGCCAACTTGGGCCACAGTTGACTGAAAGATAGAGACGGATGCCATTCGGGCCAATTGTCCAACACATTGCAGTTTATCTGACTACGTGAGCTGGGGGTGGGACATTTTAGAGCTCTATATTCAGATATAATTGGCCTGGGAATGACAGTAGATCTCTCTTTGGTTTCCTTCAGTAGCTTCTGTAGCAGGGTACTGAACAGCAACTGTGTAACTTCAAACACACACACACACACACACACACACACACACACACACACACACACACACACACACACACACACACACACACACAAACACACAGTCACACAGTCACACACACGCGCACACACACACACACACACACACACAGTCACACACGCATGTACACAGACGCCTTCAGGCGAAGGCGCGATAGGAGCGATAACATGAGAGAGAGGACATCAGCTTACTTGATGGTTCCCCTCTCCCCCTCCAGCTAGGGGTAAGTGTGTACCCAGAGCCCCTCCGAGCTTTTATTACTTTCATCAGGAGGAAGAAACACACAAGAGATGCCGGGCACATATATCACGTTTAAATCCTATTCAGGGCCTGTCGACCCGTCCCCGCTGCTCCGTCTGCCCCGGCTCTTCCATTCTGCCCTTTCTCTCTCTCGCCTTTCTGCTCCCTCGTTCTATCTTTCGTCCCTTCGGCTCTTTCTCTCATTCTCTCTTCTCTCTCTGTTTCCTCCGTCTATTTCTTTCTGTATTTCCGTCTGCTCTTCTGTCTGCTCGTTTCTCTCTTCCTTTCTGCTTTCTCTCCTCCTTTCTGTGCTGTCCCTCCCTCTTTATTTCTGTTGTTATTTTCTCTTCTTTCTTTCTTTTTCATTCTTTCTTCCCCGACCTCCGTCTTGACCTTGGGTCGAGGCACCAGTCACACACAGACGGAATTAAGCAGACCAATGAATGCAGTGCTCTCCCTCTCTGTCCTTCGCCTCCTCCTATCTCCCCCCCCCCCCCACACACTCTCAGACATGGATGAGGGCACCTTTGTTGTTACCACGGTTACCCATGCTCCCAAAGGACTGGCCTCGTTGCTAAGGTGCACGGTGCTCCAGTCGGATGCCCAACGCATGCACATGCACACACACATACACACGGACACACACACACACACGCACACACGTTTGTAGACACATTTGCACAACCATAAAAACGAACATGCAAATGGTCAGGGAATCCGAAAACATAAGTCATCCTATTACAGGGCTATGGGCTGTGTGTGTGTGTGTGTGTGTGTGTGTGTGTGTGTGTGTGTGTGGTGTGTGTGTGTGTGTGTGTGTGAGGTGAGGGTGGTTCAAATGGATTAGCAGAGCATCGTGACCCCAAAGGAGGGGGGGGGCCATGCATAGATTTTCCGCTGTGTTACTTCCTCCTGGGAAAGATGTCCAGAGGTGGGCGGGTTGTGTGTGCGTGGTAAAGGAATGGGGGGGGTGGGGGGGGGGGGGGGGGGGGGATATCAGAGTACACCTGCTTCACCAGCCCGTTCCCACCGCCATCCCCCATAGCCCTCCAGAACATATCCAACAAGTCCCAAACAGCTCACACACACTGAATGTCTAATGTTGGGTGCAAGGCTCTCTGCAAAGGAGAAGCAGCAATGATCTGCAGCCACGGTTGTAGTCTGGCACAGAGAGAGAGAGAGAGAGGGAGGGAGAGAGGGATCGGGAGACTTGAGTTTGATCATGAGAGAGAGAGAGAGTGAGAGAGAGTGAGAGAGAGAGAGAGAGAGAGAGAGAGAGAGAGAGAGAGAGAGAGAGAGAGAGAGAGAGAGAGAGAGAGAGAGAGAGAGAGAGAGAGAGACTTGAGTTTGATCATGAGAGAGAGAGAGAGAGAGAGAGAGAGAGAGAGAGAGAGAGAGAGAGAGAGAGATTCATTATGCACGCTGTGTTTTTTCCCTATCCACTGAGTATGGCCAGTAATCAAGGCCTGCAAACAAAATGTGATTTAAGGAAGTCGGTGGGAGGTTCTCGTATCCAAGTCAGGGTCAGCTCCCAGAACACATAGAGAACAGCCGGGCTGCTAAAAAAAGATGAGTAACGGGGAGAAAATATGTCTAGTGACAACAACACTCGGTGTCATTAGCACCTTTAATGTTATAGGTAATCCATTGACGATCACAACATGACATGTGAATGTCTTACCTCCATTTCTTCTTACCTTGCTAGCTCACCTGCTTAGATGCATTATGCAAATGATCACCTCAAACACATTATGCCCCGTAAACTTGTTGTTTTGCATTGCTTCATTACGTCTGAATGGACGCGCATAGCATCTCAAACAGTCAGCCCACGCTGGGGTCGGTAACACGATTCTCACTGTTAGTAGACGATCGTGTACAACGGTCGTTAATCAAATGAAATCCAGAGAAAGGTCTCGTTGCAGAGGCAAGACGGGCTCTAAGAGT